>NC_056740.1:340335769-340580769 GCF_019279795.1 Protopterus annectens | reverse complement strand
GCAATCTTATTACAGCCATACTGTCAGCCTTTAATCCTTCACTCCTGCTTTGTTAGTCACTGTGTCTTAATGCTCCATTCCTTCATTCTTTTGGATGCCCCCTGTACACACACACAGTATTCCTTTCTTTCTTTTAGGCAGTCTTTGTGTTTTTTTTTTCTTCTCACAGGTTTATACTTGCAGCAAGCTGTTCCACTGGGATGTAATAATATTTGTTTGCAGGAAGACTGATGCAAACAAGTAAGTCTTGTAGCAGTTACTGTGCGCAGGAAGGGATGTTACTGATTTTATCTAGTGCACTGGCAGAATCATCATGGCAAAGCTCTAGAAATGACAGCTATGATAATAACTGTAATCTAATACAAATGTCAAAGAGGAAAAAAACTGCAAGTGAAACTACAGCAAATTAAGCAGATGGGAAATGGAATTTCATTCAGCTCAGTTATGCAGACTACTGTTTCATGTTTAGCTGAACTAGTTATCTGATATTCATCAGCATGGCCTTTAGGTTTCAGTATGGAGATACTAACATTTCCCCTTTTTGAAAAAAAAAATTGTGCTGTCAATTGATTTATTTAGACAAACCAATTGCTTCTTGTTATGCTTGTAAAACTAATGATAGTTATGGGTTTCTTTGAATAGACCATATGTTGCATGTGCGATTTATAGCTCTGTGTACTAACTGTGAAATGTTAGAAGCCTGTGGGAAGCCCAGCAAACTTCAGTGCTGAACAGTCTTGTTACTTACCAAGGACTGGTACGTCAGGCTTTGTTTCAGTAATTGAAAATACAGTCATTCCCGTAAGACATAGTTGTCAAGTCAAACTTTAACCTCATGATGAGTTATGTTTCAGCACAAGTGGTGAACTTCCATAGGGACACTAAACAAAGTATGCTTTACAGCTGTTTTCTGCTCACCCATTACATAGGTTTAGCTCTTTGGTTTGGCTTGGAGATAGTTAATTTAAAAATGGATGTGATGTGTTAATAACTTCTTGCAATCAGAAAAAAAGATTATTGATGGGGGAACCCAGTAAATTCCAGAAAGGGCTTGTTTCCTCGCTTCCCCTAGATAGGTAGTTCATGACGAAAATCCAAAAAGTGAACTTTTGCTCTTTATTTGAATGTATTTTAGTCCAAAAATCTTTAAGTACAGTCAGCTAAGCAAATGGACTGTTGGTAGTTCACACAGTGAAAATACTGTAAAATTTGGTCTCTGCATACACTTCTTCTTCTTTCAGCTTTTCCTGGTTAGGGGTCACCACAGCAGATCACCTGTCTACTCATGACTGGCAGTAGAGTTTAACTGTGTCAAGTTGCCAGCGTGTGCCCAACCTTCCACAGAAGGCACACACAGGCACACACTCATGCCTAGGGGCAATTTAGAGTGTCCAATCCACCTACAGCATCTCTTTGGGATGTGGGAGGAAACCGGAGCACCCAGAGGAAACCCACGCAATCACAGGGAGGACATGCGGACTCCGCACAGAAGGCACCCCAGCCAAGGATTGAACCGGAGAACCTATTGCTGTGAGGTGACAACGCTAACCGCTACACCACCGTGGCCACCCAGTCTCTGCATACACTGTGTAGCACTAACTTTGAACAAATGTAGTAATGAGCTATGACTGAGCTTGGTAAACACAAGAAGGCTATGTTCCTGTACTAGTCCAGGCTAGATCCCCCACTACTTTAATCTATTCACTACTCTTCCTACCTGATTGTTCACAGACCTTATGTTGTTATAACTGGGTCTAGGGACCTATGATTCTAAATATGTCAGATGGCATTTTATTTATATTTTGCTTATCTGTATGTAGATGAATTCTTATATATTTGTCTCTTATAATGATGTATTATTTCAGTGTTTTGTCTTAATTACAATGTAAAGTTTGTACTAATCATGCTGTGTGCTAAATAATTCACTAAAGATTTATCTACATCTTTGATTTCCTTTTATCATTTTATACCCTGAAGTTATGTCTCTGTAACCCTCAGTCTAGTAACAAGCAATAGCCTAGTATGTTGTTTTTGGGTGAGGACAATACATGCCAAAATAGTTTTTAATTTTCCTATATTAAGTTCGGAATGTTGTTCTAGTATTCTTAGCAGTGTAAACTGTGTGTGAACGTGACCTACCTCCAAAACAGACTGTGAGAACAATTTAAAAGGAGCAATGTCCACACGGTTCCTCCCTACACACACACACAGACACACACACACACACACACACACACACACAAACACTTGTGCACATCTCTCACATCTCTGAGCAGGGCCAGCTTTAGATTAGGTGATGTCCAGGGTAAAGCTGAGTTCAGGGCAGAGACCACTACTAAACCTGTGTCGAAATAGGAACATAGGGCCAAAAGGGCCAAAGAATAATGCTAGGCCTGCAAACACAGGGACCATAACAAGCCTAGCCATGTCTAACTTTATGTAGACACACACTTAAAACTTCTTGACAGTCTTTGCAAGTACTTAAACTTGCACCCTTCCCAAAAACTTTACAGCTGGGGTGTGTGTAGCCAGGCCTCCAGAAGCTCTGAGGGTCTGACCATTCTTCAATGCATTTTCTGTCGTATTTTTGAAACATAATGACTTGGTAAATTTTCAATTTTTTAATTTTATTTCGTTTCTTTACTGTGACCCGGAAAAGCTATATGCCGAGCAATACTGTGCATGTCTATAGATGAAAATTAGTGCAGTGCCAAGAAAGTGTCCCACGTGCTAATGAAGGGGAGAGGGCCTGTTCGATGTCCTTTTATAGGTAGAAGGGATGGATGCCAGATTTCTAAAGTTCTTTAACTTGTTTGAGCAGGATGAATTATGTTGCTGGCACGTCTGTAGTGACTCTGCCTTCTAATTATTTAACTGACATGGAATGTGCATCTCCATCTGCCTCTCAGATTTAAAGCTTGTATATATACAGCAGAGCAAAGCAAGTCAAATGAAGAGCAGGGACTCTAAATAAAGTGGATGGGGATGTGGTAGAAAAGGAAGTTGAAAAAGCAGAGGTGCTAAAGTCAGTATATAAGTTCAGTAATAATGAAAAAAAGAAGGACGAACTGAGAAATCCAAACAGCTTATCCAGCAGGATAGGGGTTTGATCCCTCCTCTTTTACAATGGAAGGGGTTCTGAAACAGTCCCTTAAAGTAAAGTTGGGCAGGTCAGTAGGACCTAACTAAATTTACCCTAAACAGAGGGGACAGCTGGTAGAATCACTAACTAAGCTTTTCTTAACAAACCATGGAAGGAAGGTAATATTCCTGAAACTGGAAGGTGTTCATAGGTCCTCCTTCATAACAGCAGTGGCAAAACAGAGCCTAGTAACTACTGACTGTCACTTTAACCATGTTTTTAGGGAAGGTTTGGGATTCACTGCTGAAGAAAGAATTTTGTAATATCTTGGAACCAGTGGGTCACAGGACTTATAGCAGCAGGCTCTCAAAATAGGAAGCCATGCCAGACATGGCTGTTGGAGGTATATGGATTGGTAGCTAAAGTGTTAGAGCCTAAAATAATTATGGAAATAGTCAGCTTAGAATTTAGTAATTTTAAATATTACTAATCAAAAGGCTAATGAATAGGTTAGAAAGCTTGGCAGAGGGCAAATCTCACCAAACTTCAACATACTTTGTTTTAAATATTGTACATTTCAGTAAGGCCATCACCACTTCAGTTATCTGTAACACATTCTGTGAATGTAAAACTGAATCAGTGCCTCAAAATATTTTTCCAAATATGCTTTTTCTCATCATACCAATCATCATCCCTCCTGCTGAATGAGCAGTCCATTTGCTCAAATTAGACAAAAATGATCATGGGAGAACATCATCCAGGCAACCATCAAGATTAATATGCCCATATCCCTAATCCTTCGCAGCTGAGCTGAGATTCAAAGTGGTACTGTTAGCACCAAGTGTGTGTGCTTTGGCACAGGTTCATCCCCACATAGACCACATCTGCTTGGTACTGTAAGCTCCTAGTGTGCATGCTTCAACACAGGTTTATACCCACATACACCACATCTGCTTGGTACTGTTAGCTCCTAGTGTGCGTGCTTTGACACAGGTTCATCCCCACATATGCCACATCTGTTTGACTGAGCTGGAAAGAATATAGCAGGAGAAGAACATCTGTTTTGGAGATGCAATTAATTTTTTTAGTGCAGGTTAGGCCAACTAACCAGCTGCATGGCACAGGGAGGGAAAATCCCCAACTATGATCCATACGACTTGGGATCAATTAGTCATCCAGGCATTGGGGAAGTCAGACAAGCTGGGGATGGGAGTGGGATGGAGATGAGCAGCCAACACTGGCACAGCCATCATGGGGAGTGGAAACAATTCAGTCCACAGCTTCACTCTTGTAAAGATTCTCTGCCACACCCAACTTCCAACAGGTGTCAGTATTGTTGGGTGTTATATTTATGTCTCATTTAACTCTGTGACTGAAAACTTGGATCTCTTCCCATTTCTATTTTGATTGATTTACTCACACTGATGATGTACATGTTTCTCCTGTGGTGTAAATGTTATGTTTTATTTGTACTATCTGGAGCTGATCTTCTCTGGCCTCTACTAAAAAATGGATGCTGTTTGCCCAGTCAAGCTTTCCCAGTAAACAAGTGCAAACAGATAGATAAATAAATAATAGTAGAGGATCAATCTGCTTCCCTCTCCCCAGGATGAGTGAGCCAGTGTTGTCTTCTCAATCCGACCCTCCCCAGTGACTTAGCTTGGCTTTTCTTAAGGCTGGCTTGTTGGTCAGTAAAAGGCAATACCTTTAGAGAGTCTTCAGTTTAAACATTTTAATAAATGTTATGATAACAATACATAATATGATCAGTCTGGAAGTTGAATATGATCAGTCCGATTTTAACTAGCAAACAGCAAAACAAAAAAACACTGCCACGGATCAAAGAAAACACTTTAATAATACAGAAAATGTCTGGGATTTTGACTAGCTTTCTGGATACCAGATGCTCAATCAGTGGGGATCAGCTAAAGCAACCAGTTTTGTGAGAGGGGGAAGATAAGGTTCACGGATAAGGAAGCTTCTAGAAATCCCATTTCAAGCCCTGTAATATACAGTATGGGGATTCTGTATAGGCAGTACTAGCAGCAGCTCACATGAATATTGCATAAGCACTTACTCTGACCTCATTACTTATAGTACACATGACCTGTGGAAATAGGTCACCCCTCTCAAAATAACAGATTCTACCTGCAGAGTGACTGGCTTATAATCCCCAAGCTGCTACCTTGTACATGGCAGCACCATGGATAACATATAGTTTTCCCTGAATGGTGGTTGGGGCTACCTAGCAATACAATGTGCTATAAAAGTACTGGATATTTTGCATAAGGAATAACATGAGGTTTGGAGAATCTGACAGCCGTTGAGAGAAAAATAAATGTCTGATTCTATAATATAACATCTTTTTTTAATTATCATAAGAATAATAATGCCAGACTAAGTTTGAAAGTATTTCAGGCTTGTTAATGTACTGCATATTTCAATGAGTAGAACAGAGGACCTTTTGTCTTTGTCCGCAATGACCTGTTACATTTCTGACTGTTTAACTTATACTGTTTTTTATGCTTGATGTGAGCAATATAAAATGACTGTCATTAGTGTTCAAAATTATAATCCAGCATATAAACCAAAAAACTAATGTGTTATGAAATGTGTATAAAGGCATTTAAGAAAGGGAAGGCACTTAAAGTATATATAATACCCAGAGGAACTTTCAATCATCCCTCTCAGTTATCCAGAATTTTCTAGAACATCCCTGATTTTGCCTTATATTTTTGTCCTTGTACTTGTAAATTTGGCAATAATGGAGAACACTGGACCATATGTAAGCTGTGTTCAAAAATGCAGACACTGGTGTAGTTTCCTTTAGTGATAAGCTGGTATTACACATTCGTGAAGCTTACTGTCCCCCAACTCTCACACACACACACACACACACACACACACACACACACACACACACACACACACACACACACACACACACACTCTCACTGAAAACTTAATAGAAATTCTGCATTAGCATGCATTTTTGGAATAATAAGTAAGAAACTCCAGTGCCATGTCATTACTGACTGACTGAAATCCCAAATGGTTTACCAAAAAAATCAAACATTTTAGGAGGAACCAGGCTAAAATATGATGCAGAATCGGGGGACATTACAAAGTAAATAGAGCAGCAGATTTTGCATCAATGTGCATTTTTGACTGATAAGTATGAAACTTGAATGTCTGCCATTATTAACAAACTGTAATCCCCAGTGATTTACTGAAAAAAAATGTGAGGGACAAGTCAAAACTATGACACAAAATCAAGGATATTTTGCAAAATGTGACACCTGCAAAAATACATTGTTAGTTTTATGCACAGTTTGGGAATGAGGCGGTATTCGTGTTTGACAGCACTGTTGGTGATAAAGTTTTGAATGCTACAACAGTACACAGCTGTCAAATTCTGCTACTGCTAATACCATTCTAAGAAAACATACTACCGTGGTCCAGCCGTTAATACCATTCTAAGAAAACATACTACCGTGGTTCAGCCGTCTCCATTATCACCATCATTTTTTTAATTTTCTGTTAAATCGGTGATGATTGCAGTCACTCAATGTCAGACATTAATTTTCTACTTTTTATTTGCAAAGTGCATGGTAATGCAAAACCTAGTGTTCTATTAAGTTTTAAGTGAATTATGTCATATTTAAAAATTGTCCTTAATAAATATATATATAGCTTTGCCTGGAATTCTTGAGCAAAAAAGTTAAGAGATATGTTCTCAATTCAAATGATATTCTCTGGCCAAAGAAACTTATCCCAGAGTTTAGGAAATTTCACAGGTTTGTTTATCAGATATCAGTAAATAATGGGTAGTATTCTTCTGGCAGGGAACTGGAACAGCTCCTTTTTTGGTGGGCCAGGAGCTGTGATTTGAGGAACAGTAGCTTTACATATTTTTTTGGTATTGCTAAGCGGATTGTTGTTAGTTGTCATAAACTTGATTTTTATGCATATGATATTGATGCTTTTTGAAGAATGTCTAAGAAAAAATGTTGATATAAGACAAGACATAGCTATCTTAGGGTTTACTAGAGTTTAATGCTGCACAGGTTCATAGGTAAGTGCTAGTCTAGCTGCCCTTGAGGGCCATTTAAGCCTGACCACTTTCCGTTTTTGTGCTCAAATTAACCTATCCTATTTGATTAGAGATTGGCCTTACCCATCCAGTTGTCAATAATCATACATTACTCTTAACGAGAATAACTGGGACGATATCATAGATAATTTGAGGGAACCCATGTATGGGATAACGCATTTAAGAGCTGCCTCTGTCCATTAGTAGTGCAGGGAGCAGTCCTTGGGTAAATTTTCTATTTCCTATCCTAGATCCAAGATGCACTTGATTATGGACAGGGATGGACTTTGTTTTATATGAATGGCTAGACTGTTCCAGAGTAGTGGTATCCTCTGTAAGATATACCTGTCCCTCCATGCCATTCTGTTGATGTTGCAGAAGAGATTTCGATCCCTAGACCAAATATTTCTGATGCTATTTAACTTGTTGATGTACAGTAAATCCACCAGTAATGGGTCAGAGAATGCCTTGTATGCCAGACACAGGTCACTTCTTATCTGTCTGTAGGATACCAACTATAGTGCCAGGGCTTCGAATTGATCCATGTAGGACATGTTGTTTAGGCCTTGTATCCTTTAAGTAAGGTATCTCTGTGAGTGTTCCAGTTGTTGCATGTGTCTGGATAGGTACATGCCAAAGGGGATATTATATTCAATGATTAGCCTAATGAGGGCTGAGTAAAGGGGGGACAATGACATCCCTAGATCTAGACACAATCCCTTTGTTTATAAGCTGTGCAATATAGAAGGGCTTTCTTACAATAGACACACGCTGGTCAAAAGTTAGATCACTTTCCACATTTGTTCCCAAATCTCGAACAACTGGGTCAACACTTAGGGGTATACTGTTAATGTGGTAGTTCCCTGGGACAGATGGCTTCCCAAAGGATACAATAATGCATTTTTTGGCATTTAATTTCAGTCTATGATTTGGGCACCAGTTATTTATTTGGGACAAACCTTCCTGCAGGATGACTAAGTCATTTGGGGATTCAGTGACTGCTCCTAGATTGCAATCCTCTGCAAACTTAGTCAGTCAGAGACTTTTGGTATTGGCTTTTAGTTCAGGAAATTAGATGCCAGAGAGGAGAGGTCCCAGCAAAGAACCCTGGGAACTCTACTGATGACTGCAGGTAACTTCCCCAATTTTGCTTTTCGGTGTCCTATCTGTGAGCCAGTTAGCAATGCAGCAGGTGACAAAGTGGTTTATTCCCAGTTTTCTACTATGCCTAACTGGGGATTCTGCCAAAATACTTGACAAGGTTGAGGTATGCGGTGGGTATCTTTTTGCCTTCATCCGCTGCTTTTGTGACCTTTTCAAAAAATCCACAAGGCTGAGTAAGCATGACTTGCCCTTGATGAATCCAAATTGAGACAGATCTAGTGTATGGAGGTTCCCTATTTCATTACTGATTAATTTTATGATGTCTTTTCATGTCTTTGCATATATCGCTGATCAGACTAATGGATCTGTAACTGCCTGGGTCTGTGGAAGGTCCTCCCTTATGCAGGGGAATGACTGTATCTGTTCTCCATTCACTGGGTACAAAACCTGTATGGAGGCTGAGATTGAACAGTGTTGTTAGGGGTGTGGCTGAGACTGAACAGTGTTGTTAGGGGTGTGGCTAAATTGTGATTCATGCTATTTAAGATGCATCCAGAGATATTGTCATTGATGCAGTATTTTTACAGTATATTTTCTTGTGGTGCCTCTAAATAATAAATTACAATGACTTGCAATTTTTCCTTTTAAGAGACATTTTTTTCTGTTGTATTTATGCTATTATTGCTGTCTGTGTTTAATATTCTTTTTCCATGGTATATAGTGCTTGCTTTCTGCTCATCAAAAAGGATATAAATTCTAGGCTGAAAACTGTACTATTTTCAGGTAAATAACGTTCTTCTACTGTTGACAGCATAGTTTATTTTATAATTCAAGTGAAGAAAATTGGATGTCAAGTTTATTTATTTATTCATTCATTCAAAATGAGTTTCTTTTATAATAGGAGTGAAGAATATTGGATGTTTATTTATTTATCTAAAATGTTGTAACTGGCATAGTATGTGGATCCTCCTGGACCATTTTTAGGTTCAGCCTGGGGAATACAAAAAAGAAACAATAAACAGGAATCAGTAGAGCTGTAATACAAAGTCAGACTAAGTGTGTAGAGAAGTACAAGTAAGTTTAGTGTAAGACACGACTGTACACAAATACACGTAGCAGTAATACAGGAATCTGGTCAGTAAGGACGGTAAGCAATCGAACTGTGCACTGTAGTAATGATTTTATGAAGAAAACAGTATACAAAGAACACATTATTTACAATATATACAAGTGCTGGTCATGTGAAGGACAGTAAATGTGAGGAGAATGAAGAGAATAAAAGGAAATTTGAGAGGAAGAAAAAGGGGAGAGAAAGGAGAGTCCTGAGCTCTTAAGTAACATTCCCACATTAATGTTTGTACTAATGTCCCTTCTCAATCCCAATGTGTACATGACATGTCCTTGAAGCTGGGAAAACTGCACAGTGATGCTACTGCATAAGGGTAGACACAAAACTGATACACGTAACTACTGATCTGTTAGTCTCACAAGAATTATATGTAAAGTTATGGAGCATATCTTATCCAAAGTCATTAACGCAGGCATAGGTAATCATCTGGCCCTAGACCCTTATTGGTGCAGCTTTGTCAAAGGCAGATCCTGTCTCCTAAGCCTGGATAATGTCTTTGATAAGGTCACAGAAGCCATGACAGTGACCACTCCATACATACCAACTATGTTGACCTGGCTAAAGTCATTGACATAATCTACTAGCATAAGTGAACACAAAACAGCATAAACCCTTATTTTGTTTATAGCCAATTGACTATCAGAAAGAGCTTACACAGTAAAGGTAGTTGGTGTTCCCTGTGAATGTAAGCATGTCATGGTCTTAAGCTCTCTTTCCAAAGTGCAGACAAACAATCCAGCTTAAACATGGCATGTCTACAGTTGGTGGGGTTGGCTTTACTGGCCTGAATGCACCAGTAAAGACTTCAAAAGTAAAAAGTGAGAAGTCATGGGCATTCAGAAGCCATGTATCTGAAATGCTGGTTTGTTTTAAGGACCAATTTGCCTGTATCTATTGTGCCTCTACTACAGGAGTTTTAAGGTATTGCATATTAAGGATTCTAGCTTACCTAGGTCTTTCTTGGAGCTTCTACTGATTGGTTTGTCTGTGGGACTTTTTCACCCTTTGGTTTGGAAGTTGTTGGGGATATTTTGAAGGCACCTTATTATAGACATCAGGCTTGGTCTTAAGTTTTGTGCTTCCAAAGTATAGCCAAGCAGCCAAACAATCCTATTATCCTCCCTGGAGGAGCACATAAAAATGGTGAAATATACCATGTTTACAGTTAATGGGATTTGGCTATAAAAGTTTTTCTTGGGGTATATATATGTGTGTGTGTTTATGCGTCTGTGTTTTTAGGTTTCTGTGTATCTCTCTCTTTCTCTCTGTGGGTGTGTTAGAAAAATATGTATTAATATGTGTTTGCTTAATGACAAATTAATAATCAAGTGTTTTTAATATGCTTTTCATTCTATTTCTTATGCACTGTGATTTTTATAAATTGAGTTTCATATGAGGCCGAAAATAATCCTTATTGAAACTGCAGCATGCTTACTGAAACTTGCAAGTTGCCCTCTGACCTAGTAATTGCTAGCACAGCAATATTCTTGTTTATGCCTTGTGGAAATGTACTTGAAAAACAGGTGTTAATCTGCTAGGTCAGAAGCATATGAATAGACAATATACCATTGAATAAATGTAATGATTTCAGACAGGCAGCTTTGTTCAGAGGATGGGAACCTCTGCAGCTGCAATAGTTAGAGATAAGTTAGACAAAGGCTTTTTAGAGTAATGAACTGCTAGCATTGTGTTCAATTTAGCTATAGTATCTTGAATGTAACATAACAAGTATCTAACGGAAAGTAATCAAGGCCATGTTGTTTTCCTCAGGATGTTTCACATAAAAATTGTTTAAATCAGCAGAAAATCCTGGGAAAGATGGTCAGCAGATGATGACCAAAAGGTGGTAATTTGTTACGTCAGCATGGTAGGACAGGATTAATTTGATAACCTATAAAAATGAATGCATTTCCTGTTTCTGGTTATACAAACTCCGTATTAGCATGTTTTTGTCTCCTTGTTGCAAGATTAAAGTGCCTTAACCTGAACCTACCGTGTTTTGATCATTTTTAAAGTATATGTTTCCTTTGACAGGGTGTAGTGATTTGGTTGAAATTGTTATGAGTGTGTCCATGTGTGTGTGTGTGGGTGGGTGGTTTAGCCTGCTTTCACTAATTGTGGGTGACAGGCACAATCCCATTTGTAATATGATACTTGCATTCAGCTGGTGAGGAATATAATAAAGTAGTTGTGTGAAGAAGATACCAGTCATTAGGAGCTCTACAAACACTGCTGCACGGAAGTCCAAATTGTCTCAGCTTTATATGAGGATAACAAGTCTTATCATTCACAAGGGGACCTAGCTCATGGGACACCTTGCTGACTTTAATGATAGAGAACAGTCATTTTACACATTATGATTAATCTTTTTTCAAAACAGCAGTCCCATGAAACAATGGTAACTTTGCTCTACAAGTCATAAGCTACTGGTTTATCTTCTTAACCTGGAAAAAAGCCCCCCCCCCGGCCCCCGAACAATCACCACAAACACCATTCAGAAAAGAAATGTAGCAAGAAGAGGCATAATATTCCCAAGTATTCCTACATTTACATGCAGCATTTGTAGAGGTACTAGTAGGTTACCACATCCTACAAATCTATGTTTGATTCCTACAATGTTCAAAATCATCAAAACATATGATATGTGACATGATGAAATTTGCAACATTTAAAATACACTGGAATCAAGTGCATTCTGGTTCCCAGTGGTTAATGTTGGATATTTTCTTCCTGTTGTACAAGCTTCTGAGGTTTAGAGTGAATAACACAACTCACATTGTGTGCCATTTCACAGCTACCAGGTTAGCAGGTGCCCAGAATGGGAAGTGGGATATTTCTTACAAAACTGTGATTTTCATGACAATTCAAACCCACAGTGAATAAAAAATATTATTTTTTTAATTCTAATAAAAAATATATTATTTTAGAATTGTAGTTATTTATTTTTTATCATAGTAACATATTTTGTGCCATAATCTGATATAACATTTGGAGGAAATACAGATTTTCCTTCCCTTTCATACTATATAATTATTAAGATGTTTTCTGTTTTCTTGTTGTTTTCAATGTGTTGCTGCCATGATTATAAAGTGTCCATGTCTATAATTGCTAAAGAATGCCAAAATTGATAGATATGGATCAATGTGGTTTTGTGGAGGGGAGGCAAATATTTGACAACATTAACAGAACACTGATAAGTCCAAGGGAAGCAGAATGTAAGAAAATACCACTGTTGTTGGTGGGTCTTGATGCAGAGAAATAATTTGACAGAGTAAGCTGGGACTTCATGACCAGGGCAATGGAAGCATTTGTATTCCCTGATAAAATTATAAGGTTGATCAGGAGGATATATGAGGGATCGGAGGCAAAAATGAAAGTATGTGGGGTCCTGTCTGATAATTTCTACTTGAGCAGAGGAACCAGGCAGAGGTTGTCCTCTTTCCCCTTTGTTATTTGCATTATAGTTAGAACCACTGGGAAAGTAAATAAGGGACTCAGAAATTCAAGGATATAATTGGTACGATACTCAAGAAAAGCTGGTCCTATTTGCAGATGATATTATTTTATACCTGACAAAACCAGAATGAGACATTACAGTGTTGTGGAACATTTTGAGACAGTTTGAAATCTTTTTGGGATACAAGATTAATGAAACTAAAACAAAGGCAATAGTGGTAAATTATGTACCCACGCATGAATTGGTTCAGCAATATCCTTATTTATGGGGACACAATAAAATAAAGTATTTAGGAGTATGGATTAAAAATGATTGTGGTGTGGCATCTAAGGATATGTGGGAAGAGACTAAACAAAAAATAATACAACTGAGAAATGGAAGCTCTGTTATATGGATATCGATAGTAAGATAAAAGTAGTCAAAACGTTTTTAGTCCCTTTAGTCTTATACACAGGTCAAGCATATTTTTATTAACCTGAGGAGAAGCTGTGGATAGCAATTAAAAAAGAGCTGAAGGATTTTATCTGGGAGGAGAAGATGGCAAGAGTCAAGTGGGATAAGCCGATTCTTCCAGTAGAACAGGGCAGATTGGGATTACCCAATTTGAAAGGGTATTTCAGAGCTACACAGTTAAGACTCCTATACATAGCACAATTAGAAAAGTATAATTCAAAGTGGAAAGGGATGATGTTGAAATAGGTGGGAAGCTCAAGAAACAAGGACAGACTGGGATTTTGGATGCAGGCCTTTAAGGAGCATAACAATAGTTATATAGAATTTTATATCCATAAAGTAGCAGAAAGTATTCTAAGAACTGCCAATAGGGATGACTGCAATTAGGAATATAGACAATAGGCAAGAGGGGGCTAGAATTTATTGTAGAAAACTGGCATAGGAACCAAGGTATCGGGAGCAAATAACTAGAGAGGGAACCAAAAATTTATTTGGATGGCACATTAGCAATTGCCTTCCCTATCGAGGACTGATGTCAGAGTATAAGCAAAAGCGAAAGAAATAACTGGTCCTCAATGAAAGACCAGCACTGGTAGAGTTTTTAGTAGAATCTAGAACTAAAGCTGCCATTAAAAAAGGAATAATTAGTAGAGCATATAAAATATTGCATGATAACTACAAGAAATGATTAGAGGAGATTAGAAAGGAGTGAGAAAAGAGACTGGATAAGCAGTTAACAAAGAAACAATGGAAACATATATGTATGTCTCCTAAATATGCAACAAAATCTAGAAGATTTAGGATTTTTGCTTGGAAATTTTTACATAGGTATTTTTAGACCTGAAGTAGACTCCAGGGAATTTTTCCTCAAGTAGATATGAAATGTTGGTTCATAGCTTCATAGGTAGGTACTAGCCTATTAGCCACCCAAGAAAATTATTTTCCTGTGCCCCTGTCGAGCAGAGCCACAGAAGTGATCCCTGGGGTGAATTTCCTATTTCCCATCCAATCAATATTTTTCTTGAAGAGTGCTAATGAGGAGCTCTGTTTGACATAGATAGGTAGTCTGTTCCAGAGTATGGGAAGTCTCTGGGACAGGAATCTATCCCTCCAGCATGTTCTGTTTATTGTGGTGACAAGGTTTAGGTCCCTAGAGCATGTAGCTCAGAGGGATTGGGATTTCTTTAAGTGGAGCATGTCCAACAGCTCTAGGTTTGACATAGCTTTGTATGTTAGGCAGAAATCACCTCTGAGTAGGTGATATGCGACGGAGTAAAGCTGGAGCTTTTTGAGACGGTCTGCATAGGGCATCTGTTTGAGGCCAGTAATCCTCTTTGTGAGGTATTTCTGTGGCCTTTCCAGTTGTTGTAGATGTCTTGTAAGGTACATACCAAAGGCATTGTACTCTATGATGGGTCTAATGAGTGATGAGTAGAGGGGAACAATGACCTCTTTTTTTCTGGATGGGAAACCTTTTGTGATGAGGTGAGCCACGTAGAAGGATTTCCTGACCACTGTGGTGATGTGATTATCAAAGGAGAGACTACTGTCCACCTGTGTCCCAAGGTCTCTCATCACACTTTCAAGTTATAGACTACCACTTATGTGGTAGTTCATGGGTACAGAGTTTTTACCAAAGGGGATGACAATACACTTTTTGGCTTTGAGCTTCAGGCCATGGCTTAGACACCAGGCATCTGTCTCAGTGAGGCCCTTTTGTAGTATGTCCACATCGTTAGGAGTTTCGATTATGGCTTCTAGTTTGCAGTCATCTGCAAACTTTGTTAGCCAAAGACCTTCTGTGTTAGCCTGTGCTTCAGAGAAGTAGATACCAAACAGGAGAGGACCCAGGACTGAACCCTGTGGTACTCCACTTGTCACTGGTCTGAAGTCAGATTTGGAGTATGCTGCTTTCACAGTGTGGGTTTTGTCCTTGCGCCAGTTGGCAACCCATCTTGTGACATAGGGATTTATACCTAGTTTAGTGAGCTTATCTATAATTCCAGAGTGGGGGATGGTGTTGAAAGCCTTGGCGAGATCTAGATAAGCTGTGTGAACCACCTTACCCTCATCTATGGCTTTGGTGACTGCTTCAAAGAAGTCAATCAGGTTTAGGAGACATGATCTGCCTTTTACAAACCTGAACTGGGTAGGGTCCAGAGTTTGGAGATTACCAATGTCTTTGTTTATGAGTTCCATGGCCTTGCAGACCAGGCTCGTCAGGCTAATGGGGCGGTAGTTCCCGAGGTCCTTCGTGGCTCCCTCTTTGTGGAGTGGGATAACTGTCACGATGCGCCATTCAGTGGGTACAAAAACTGAGGTGAGGCTATGATTGAACATGGTACTTAGGTAGGGTGCCAGTTCATTCTGTAGTTCGTATAGAACGCAGCCTGGGATATTGTCAGGTCCCATGGATGCTGTGTTCTTGGCTTTGGAGAGTGTGTATATTACCTGTGCAGCTGTGATTACAGGAACTTTGCATTCTTCCGATATAGAGATGGGCCCTCTAGGGGGTGAGAAGGGGGTAAAGTTAGCACTGAACCTCTCTGCCAGGATGTTGGCAATATCTCTTGACATAGCTATAGAAAGCTTTGTGGTTGTCTTTAGAGTCAGTGGCAATTTTGTTTTCGTAACTAGCTTTGGAGGATTTTATGAGGGATCTCAGCTTCTTACTGAGGTTGACCAGGGAGTTCCTCCAGTCATGGGATTTTACTCTTTTTTTTCAACAGTTTCTTTCTTCCATTGTAGAGTTTGTTTATGGCAGAGGACCACCAGATTGGCTTCCTTTTTTTGGAGGATAGCATCTTGGTTCTATTAGGGATAGTATGATCCATGCACTTGTGTAAGTGCTTATAAAATGCATTTGTGTAGGATTCAGCAGTCGTACCTCTATTGTTCATCTGCATGGGTGTCATGAAGTTTTCCACTTCTGTCTTAAGAAGTGTGAAGTTGGCTTTGGGGAAGTTTTTTACGGTGGTTTCCCTAATTGGGGGTGGGGGCGGGATGTGGATGTCTAGGGTGATTAGCTTGTGGTCGGATCTGACCAATGAGAAATTGACCTCTGGTGTGGAATGCCGGTTGCCCATGTTGGTAATGACCAGGTCTAGGATATTGCTGCCCCTGGTGGGAGTGTGAATAAGTTGATCCAATGACTTCTGGACATATGACAATTGAACGATGTACAACATTGAATCCCTCGACTTTGCTTCCAACCCCTGTAGATGGCAAACCGCACTGCTGCCTGCAGGAGATTGAGCAAAAGACACTACCTAGACAAGACCTTACGGATGTTCCCTTGGATGATGCCGAGGTGACATGCTATGTGGATGGCTCGTGCAGGAGGGGTCCTACAGGACAGAACCTAGTGGGGTATGCAGTCGTTTCTGATACTGAAACTTTAGAAGCAAAATCTTTGCCACACAACTTATCTGCACAAGCAGCAGAATTGATTGCCCTAACAAGGGCATGTACCTTAGCAAAAGGTAAGAAAGTGAACATTTATACTGACAGTCAGTATGCTTTTTCTACTGTACATGTTTTTGCGCAACAGTGGAAAAATAGAGGAATGATAACATCTACTGGTAAACCGATTAATCATGCGCAACTTATTTTAGACTTGTTAGACTCAATTCAGTTACCCAAGAAAGTAGCTATTTGCAAATGCATAGCTCATACAAAACAACAGGACAGAATTTCAAAAGGTAATGCACGGGCTGATACAGCTGCAAAACAGGCAGCTTCAGCCACAGAAACTTTTCTTTTGAGCGAAGAATTACAACCCTCAGAAACTTTAGATTTAGAAATGTTAAAAACAATGTAGACACTTAATACAAACCTTGAGAAACAGAAGTGGATAAAATGAGGAGCAATCCTCGAAAAGGGACTGTACATCTCCAAGGAAAAGAAACCAGTTTTGCCATCTAATTTATTTAGATATGCAGCATTGTTGAGCCATGGGCAGAGCCATGTCTCAACAGGGGGGATGGTACAGTTAGTGAATCGAGTGTTTACAACTTATGGGTTTACAAACTATACAAAAAAATTTTGTGCAGTATGCCATGTTTGTAACAAGCATCATGCACAAGGGGCATTGAAGCCTAAGCGAGGGAATTTTCCAACACCACCATATCCGTTCCATACCATTTGTATGGGCTTCATAGAATTGAATAAATGTGAGAATAAGAAATACTGTTTAGTTATTATAGACATGTTTTCCAAATGGGTAGAAGCGTTTCCAACTAAAAACCCAGATACAGCTACGGTTGCAAAGGTCCTTGTTAAAGAAATTATACCCAGATTTGGGATACCGGAAAAGATTTATAGTGATAACGGGACACATTTCGTGAACCAAACAATTCAGCAACTTAGTTGTTACTTTGGAATATCGTTAAAGAATCACTGTGCGTATCATCCCCAGTCTGCAGGACTAGTAGAGAGGCACAATGGGGTACTGAAGAATAGACTTAGGAAACTGATAGATGAGACACAGAAAAATTGGGTGCACTGTTTGCCTTTAGCACTGTTGAGTATGAGAACTGTTCCAAATGTAAAGGGATTAACTCCTTTTGAAACTTTGTTTGGGAGGGCATATTATACACCTCAGTGGAAACCTCTTATGTCTACAGAGCAAGAGGCTGACAGTTCACTTGCAGGATATATGAGGAGATTTTTGAATAACAAACTTTTGCAGTTAAATTCTGTTTCAGATAAAGAGCAACCGAAATCGGAAGCACCAGTAGCCCCAGGCACTTGGGTCTGGGTGAAGATTATGAAGCGGAAGAACTGGAGCTCTCCGAAGTGGGAAGGTCCGTACCAGGTACTGCTGTCAACACCCACCGCAGTCAAAATCGCGGAACAAGCTTCCTGGATCCATTTGACACACTGTAAACTGGTTAAAAACTTTGAACTGGACAAAAACCTTGTTACTGTTGCACAACAAGAACAAAATGGCCAGATACAGAGTGAGTAGAGACACTGAACAATTTCAGAAAACTTGTACGATTGTTTTTGTTGCAATATTGATCACACTGTTCTTTTTGCTGTGGCCATACTTTTTCCCTGCCACAAAGGTTGAACTGATTAGACGTAATGAACCAAACCTAGACTGGCATCCGAACTTTAACACTTATCAGGCAATTACATGTGTATACGCAGAGACTTTTAATGTTTCGAACTGCTGGGTCTGTACAGCATACGGGGGTTTGTTAATGACTGCCATCCCCCTAGGGGTCAATGAGACCTGGGAAAATCTGGTTTTTGACACAGTTGCTATTAAAGCACAAGATAAGGTAGCACTGTATTTGCCTGTGACACAAAAAGGAATTGTATGTTTTTATAAAAATGACTCCATCCAAGTTGGGTGGAGTAAATGTAATGTTACTGTACAGTACAAATGTTATAGAAAACCAAATGATTTGAGTGGATCTTGTAGTACAGATTATGACTCATTTTTAAAATCTATGCATAAAACTCTTGATCAGGTACAGCACAATCCTGTACTTTTTAAACAGTTATCAGTGATAGATAAGAAAATGTTTCATTCAGGGCAGTCTTTTCGTAACAAAGTAATGACAAAGGTAGAGAACTATTATTTTGTATGTGGGAAAAAGGCATATAAATGGTTACCTGAGAATTGGTCTGGCAGTTGTTTTTTGGGATACCTGGTTCCGGCCATCCGACACACTGCAGCCTTGCCTCAAGGGAGTATTCGAAATACTCGAGACGTGACCAAACAGACTGTTAAGAAACCGGAGAATCCAGTGGGACAAATCAAAGCAGGGTGGAAAAAACATCGTAATGTGGGAACCAAACTTGTGCACATGGACTTGAGTGATGCTGTTATATCCTGGGCAGGTATATCACCCATGTATGGCGGAGTTAAATCAATCTGGGAACTGTGAAAACTGTCTAAACTTCTCGAAATAATGAGTAATGCAACTTTTTCTGCCCTTGAACTGATAACTGATGAACTGAATGCCATGAGAACTGTAGTGCTTCAAAACCGAATGGCTCTTGACTTCACCGTAGCGGCGAGAGGTGGGACTTGCGCTTTAATCAAAGAAGAATGCTGTGCATTTATCCCTGACCATCAGCATGAGATCAACGATCATCTCGAGGTGATTCAGCAAGTGTCGGCCATGACCAAACCAGGCCCAAACCCTCTGACAGAGTTTTTTCAGAATGCCTCTGGGGGGTGGGGTTCCATTATTATGAACATACTGATTGCAATTGGGGTAGGTTTACTCCTAATAGGAGCTTGCATTTGTTGCGGAATCCCCTGCATGAAGAAATTGATTAAGGAACTCATAGATATATCCGTATCTGAAACTATGTATCAAAGTACTGAATTTGAAGAGCTGCTAGAATGTGAGATGCTTTCATAAAAGTTAAACTAAATGACTTTCTTAACTGCAAATCCTAAATGGAAGAGGTTAGGAAAAGAAGTAAACTGTTTATCCTTTTTTGAAAATAGAATAAAAAGTATTAACAGGAGGGAGATGTTAGAAAAATATGTATTAATATGTGTTTGCTTAATGACAAATTAATAATCAAGTGTTTTAATATGCTTTTCATTCTATTTCTTATGCACTGTGATTTTTATAAATTGAGTTTCATATGAGGCCGAAAATAATCCTTATTGAAACTGCAGCATGCTTACTGAAACTTGCAAGTTGCCCTCTGACCTAGTAATTGCTAGCACAGCAATATTCTTGTTTATGCCTTGTGGAAATGTACTTGAAAAACAGGTGTTAATCTGCTAGGTCAGAAGCATATGAATAGACAATATACCATTGAATAAATGTAATGATTTTAGACAGGCAGCTTTGTTCAGAGGATGGGAACCTCTGCAGCTGCAATAGTTAGAGATAAGTTAGACAAAGGCTTTTTAGAGTAATGAACTGCTAGCATTGTGTTCGATTTAGCTATAGTATCTTGAATGTAACATAACAAGTATCTAACGGAAAGTAACCAAGGCCATGTTGTTTTCCTCAGGATGTTTCACATAAAAAATGTTTAAATCAGCAGAAAATCATGGGAAAGATGGTCAGCAGATGATGACCAAAAGGTGGTAATTTGTTACGTCAGCATGGTAGGACAGGATTAATTTGATAACCTATAAAAATGAATGCATTTCCTGTTTCTGGTTAGACAAACTCTGTATTAGCACGTTTTTGTCTCCTTGCTGCAAGATTAAAGTGCCTTAACCTGAACCTACTGTGTTTTGATCATTTTTAAAGTATATGTTTCCTTTGACAGGGTGTATTGATTTGGCTGAAATTGTTATGAGTGTGTCCATGTGTGTGTGGGGGTGGGTGGTTTAGCCTGCTTTCACTAATTGTGGGTGACAGGCACAATCCCATTTGTAATATGATACTTGCATTCAGCTGGTGAGGAATATAATAAAGTAGTTGTGTGAAGAAGATAGCAGTCATTAGGAGCTCTACAAACACTGCTGCACGGAAGTCCAAATTGTCTCCGCTTTATATGAGGATAACAAGTCTTATCATTCACAAGGGGACCTAGCTCATGGGACACCTTGCTGACTTTAATGATAGAGAACAGTCATTTTACACATTATGATTAATCTTTTTTCAAAACAGCAGTCCCATGAAGCAATGGTAACTTTGCTCTACAAGTCATAAGCTACTGGTTTATCTTCTTAACTTGGAAAAAAGCCCCCCCGCCCCGAACAATCACCACAAACACCATTCAGAAAAGAAATGTAGCAAGAAGAGGCATAATATTCCTAAGTATTCCTACATTTACATGCAGCATTTGTAGAGGTACTAGTAGGTTACCACATCCTACAAATCTATGTTTGATTCCTACAATGTTCAAAATCATCAAAACATATATGTGACATGATGAAATCTGCAACATTTAAAATACACTGGAATCAAGTGCATTCTGGTTCCCAGTGGTTAATGTTGGATATTTTCTTCCTGTTGTACAAGCTTCTGAGGTTTAGAGTGAATAACACAACTCACATTGTGTGCCATTTCACAGCTACCAGGTTTGCAGGTGCCCAGAATGGGAAGTGGGATATTTCTTACAAAAATGTGATTTCCATGACAATTCAAACCCACAGTGAATAAAAAATATTATTTTTTTAATTCTAATAAAAAAATATATTATTTTAGAATTGTAGTTTATTTTTTATCATAGTAACATATTTTGTGCCATAATCTGATATAACATTTGGAGGAAATACAGATTTTCCTTCCCTTTCATGCTATATTATTATTAAGATGTTTTCTGTTTTCTTGTTGTTTTCAATGTATTGCTGCCATGATTATAAAGTGTCCATGTCTATAATTGCTAAAGAATGCCAAAATTGATAGATATGGATCAATGTGGTTTTGTGGAGGGGAGGCAAATATTTGACAACATTAACAGAACACTGATAAGTCCAAGGGAAGCAGAATGTAAGAAAATACCACTGTTGTTGGTGGGTCTTGATGCAGAGAAATAATTTGACAGAGTAAGCTGGGACTTCATGACCAGGGTAATGGAAGCATTTGTATTCCTTGATAAAATTATAAGGTTGATCAGGAGGATATATGAGGGATCGGAGGCAAAAATGAAAGTATGTGGGGTCCTGTCTGATAATTTCTACTTGAGCAGAGGAACCAGGCAGAGGTTGTCCTCTTTCCCCTTTGTTATTTGCATTATAGTTAGAACCACTGGGAAAGTAAATAAGGGACTCAGAAATTCAAGTATATAATTGGTACGATACTCAAGAAAAGCTGGTCCTATTTGCAGATGATATTATTTTATACCTGACAAAACCAGAATGAGACATTACAGTGTTGTGGAACATTTTGAGACAGTTTGAAATCTTTTTGGGATACAAGATTAATGAAACTAAAACAAAGGCAATAGTGGTAAATTATGTACCCACGCATGAATTGGTTCAGCAATATCCTTATTTATGGGGACACAATAAAATAAAGTATTTAGGAGTATGGATTAAAAATGATTGTGGTGTGGCATCTAAGGATATGTGGAAAGAGACTAAACAAAAAATAATACAACTGAGAAATGGAAGCTCTGTTGTATGGATATCGATAGTAAGATAAAAGTAGTCAAACCATTTTTAGTCCCTTTAGTCTTATACACAGGTCAGGCATATTTTTATTAACCTGAGGAGAAGCTGTGGATAGCAATTAAAATCCTTATCTGGGAGGAGAAGATGGCAAGAGTCAAGTGGGATAAGCCGATTCTTCCAGTAGAACAGGGCAGATTGGGATTACCCAATTTGAAAGGGTATTTCAGAGCTACACAGTTAACACTCCTATACATAGCACAATTAGAAAAGTATAATTAAAAGTGGAAAGGGATGATAGGTTCATAGGTTCATAGGTTCATACTAGGCTATCTGCCCGAGGGCATTTACAAGCCTAACCCATCGTTTTGTGGCTTACGCCACCCCTTTAGTATGGGGAACTATACCCATTATTTTGCTGTGCCTCTGTCGAGCAGTGACACTGAGGTAATCCCTGGGGTATATCTGCGATCTCCCATCCATTGGTCAAGATTTCTCTTGAACAAGGCCAGCGAGGTGCTCTGCCTCACATGTACCGGGATTTTGTTCCACAGCATAGGGAGTCTTTGGGTGATGAATCTATCCCTCCAGCACGTCCTATTAATAGCCGTGTCGAGGTTTAAGTCTCCGCCCTTGTGGCTCTGATGGATCTAGATTTTTGAGGTGAAGCATATTCATCAAATCTGGGTTTGACATGGCCTTGTATGTTAGGCAAAGGTCACCTCTGAGCAATGATGGCGACTGAATAGAGCTGGAGTTCTTTCAGTCGGGCAGCATAGGACAGATTTTGAGACCCTTTATCCTTTTGGTGAGGAACTTTTGTGGCCTCTCCAGCTGCTGCAAGTGTCGGGTCAGATACATTCGAATGGGGCATTGTACTCAATCATTGGTCTGATGAGTGATGAGTAAAGGAGACTATGACCTCCCTTGATCTAGATGAGAATCCCTTCATGATAAGGTGGGCAATGTAGAAGGTCTTCCTAACTACTTTAGCTACATGGGTGTCGAATGACAGACTACTATCAACCTGGGTCCCCAGGTCCCTGATAACTTCTTCTGTGCTCAGTGGATTGCCACCTATTTGGTAGCTAGGGTAACCTTGTTTTCCCAAAGGGTATGACTATGCATTTTGGCATTTAACTTTAGCGTGGCTCTGGCACCAGTTATCCGTTTCTGTGAGACCCTTCTGAAGGATATCTGTGTCAGATGTGTTTTCTACTATGGCGCCTAGTTTGCAGTCATCTGCAAACTTTGTCGCCATAACCCTCCTGTGTTTGCTTGTACTTGGAAAAGTAGATGCCAAACAAGAGTGGTCCCAGGACTGAGCCTGTGGGACACCACTTGTGACAGGCTTTGAGTCTGACATGGCGCCAGCAACTCTGACCCTGTGGGTTCTGTCACTCAGCCAGTTTGCAACCCATCTTGTGATGTATGGGTTAACATTTAAGCTGATGAGTTTTTCAATGATACCCGAGTGGGGTATTGTATCGAAGGCCTTAGCCAGATCGAGGTAGGCTGTATGGACTGCCTTTCCCTCATCAATGGCTTTGGTGACTGTTTCGAAAAAGTCAACCAAATTTAAGAGGCATGATCTGCCTTTGACAAAGCCAAACTGGGTTGGATCCAAAGTCTGCAAATTCCCTATGTCTTTATTTATGAGGTCCATTATGATCCTCTCCATGGCTTTGCAGATAAGGCTTGTCAAGCTAATGGGCCGGTAATTTCCAGGGTCGGTGGAGGCACCGCCTTTGTGAAGTGGGACCACAGTTGCAGTCGCCACTCCAAGGTGCACGTATCCAGAGGTAAGACTTTGATTAAACAGCTGTCCTAGCTGTGGGTTTAATTCCTCATTGAGTTAAATGGAGCACACAGCCGGGACACCATCAGGTCCCATGGATGCTGTGTTTTTGCTTTGGAAGAGCAGTTCTCACTTGCGCGCTGGAGATGTTTGGGGGCCCGCAATTGTTTGGTCTAGATATCTCTCCTTTTGGGGAGGGGAGAGTTTGCACTGAACCTGTCAGCCAGTATGTTGGCAATGTCTGTAGGATCAGTAATCTTCACATCATTTTGAACTAGTTCTGAGCATATCTGGGAGTTTCCTCCTAGGTTTCTAACATAGCTAAAGAAGGCCTTATGATTGTCTTTTGAGTCTTTAGCTATTTTTCTCTCAAAATTTGCTTTGGATGATT
This sequence comes from Protopterus annectens, assembly GCF_019279795.1. Classification (NCBI taxonomy): domain Eukaryota; kingdom Metazoa; phylum Chordata; order Ceratodontiformes; family Protopteridae; genus Protopterus; species Protopterus annectens. The sequence goes on along the minus strand of NC_056740.1, from coordinate 340,556,216 downwards.
TTATGAGAGCTCTTAGTTTTTACTTATAGTGATCAAGGGTGTCTTACCTTTTAAGGATTTTGCTCTATCTTGCAGTAGCTTCCTCCTTTTGTTGTAGAGTTTGTTTATGGCTGGGGTCCACCAGACTGGACGCTTGCCTTTGGTACAAAGAGTCTTTGTTTTGCTTGGGATTGCCTTATCCATGCAGTCCTGCAGGTGCTGGTAGAAGGCATTTGTAAGTGATTCAGTGGCTTGAGTACTGTTTTCCGCCAGCTCGGGGCCTTAAAGGAGACCACACTAGTCTTTAGAAGTGTGAAGTCGGCTTTGAGAAGTTCTTTACTGTGGTCTTTTATTTCAGGTGGGGTGGGATGAGGACCTCCAGCGAGATTAGTTTGTGATCTGATCTCACCAGTGAGGGGTATACTTCGTGTTGAACATTGTGCTCCCATGTTCGTGATGATGAGATCAAGTATGTTATCTCCTCTTGTGGGGATGGTGACTAGTTGTTCCATAGCATTTGAGTTTATGAATTCCAGGAACTTTTGGGCTAGGGTGTTTGGGCTTGAGTAGTGTTCCCAGTCTATATTAGGGTAATTGAAGTCACCTAGTATGATGGTGTTTGGTGATACATTTATCCCCTCTAGTGTTTTCAGGAAGGCCATGTGAGGTTCCTGAGTTTGTGAGGGTGGCCTGTAACATGCTACAATTTGCAGAGCAGTCTTGCCTATGGTTAATTGCACCTGGATGGTCTCCGATGCATCGTGCGTTGCCACCAGTCTTGAGGTGTGGGTGTCCTTGATGAATATGGATACCCCCCCTCCTTTCTTGGTATTGTCCGGATGTTGAAATAGGTGGGAAGCTCAAGAAACAAGGACAGACTGGAATTTTGGATGCAGGCCTTTAAGGAGCATAACAATAGTTATATAGAATTTTATATCCATAAAGTAGCAGAAAGTATTCTAAGAACTGCTAATAGGGATGACTGCAATTAGGAATATAGACAATAGGCAAGAGGGGGCTAGAATTTATTGTAGAAAACTGGCAAAGGAACCACGGTATCAGGAGCAAATAACTAGAGAGGGAACCAAAAATTTATTTGGATGGCACATTAGCAATTGCCTTCCCTATCGAGGACTGATGTCAGAGTATAAGCAAAAGCGAAAGAAATAACTGGTCCTCAATGAAAGACCAGCACTGGTAGAGTTTTTAGTAGAATCTAGAACTGAAGCTGCCATTAAAAAAGGAATAATTAGTAGAGCATATAAAATATTGCATGATAACTACAAGAAATGATTAGAGGAGGTTAGAAAGGAGTGAGAAGAGAGACTGAATAAGCAGTTAACAAAGAAACAATGGAAACATATATGTATGTCTCCTAAATATGCAACAAAATCTAGAAGATTTAGGATTTTTGCTTGGAAATTTTTACATAGGTATTTTTAGACCTGAAGTAGACTCCAGGGAATTTTTCCTCAAGTAGATATGAAATGTTGGTTCATAGCTTCATAGGTAGGTACTAGCCTATTAGCCACCCAAGAAAATTATTTTCCTGTGCCCCTGTCGAGCATAGCCACAGAAGTGATCCCTGGGGTGAATTTCCTATTTCCCATCCAATCAATATTTTTCTTGAAGAGTGCTAATGAGGAGCTCTGTTTGACATAGATAGGTAGTCTGTTCCAGAGTATGGGAAGTCTCTGGGACAGGAATCTATCCCTCCAGCATGTTCTGTTTATTGTGGTGACAAGGTTTAGGTCCCTAGAGCATGTAGCTCGGAAGGATTGGGATTTCTTTAAGTGGAGCATGTCCAACAGCTCTAGGTTTGACATAGCTTTGTATGTTAGGCAGACATCACCTCTGAGTAGGCGATATGCGATGGAGTAAAGCTGGAGCTTTTTGAGACGGTCTGCATAGGGCATCTGTTTGAGGCCAGTAATCCTCTTTGCGAGGTATTTCTGTGGCCTTTCCAGTTGTTGTAGATGTCTTGTGAGGTACATACCAAAAGGGGCATTGTACTCTATAATGGGTCTAATGAGTGATGAGTAGAGGGGAACAATGACCTCTTTTTTCTGGATGGGAAACCTTTTGTGATGAGGTGAGCCATGTAGAAGGATTTCCTGACCACTGTGGTGATGTGATTATCAAAGGAGAGACTACTGTCCACCTGTGTCCCAAGGTCTCTCATCACACTTTTGGCGTTAAGTAGACTACCACTTATGTGGTAGTTCATGGGTACAGAGTTTTTACCAAGGGGGATGACAATACACTTTTTGGCTTTGAGCTTCAGGCCATGGCTTAGACACCAGGCATCTGTCTCAGTGAGACCCTTTTGTAGTTTGTCCACATCGTTAGGAGTTTTGATTATGGCTCCTAGTTTGCAGTCATCTGCAAACTTTGTTAGCCAAAGACCTTCTGTGTTAGCCTGTACTTCAGAGAAGTAGATACCAAACAGGAAAGGACTCAGGACTGAACCCTGTGGTACTCCACTTGTCACTGGTCTGAAGTCAGATTTGGAGTATGCTGCTTTCACAGTGTGGGTTTTGTCCTTGCGCCAGTTGGCAACCCATCTTGTGACATAGGGATTTATACCTAGTTTAGTGAGCTTATCTATAATTCCAGAGTGGGGGATGGTGTCGAAAGCCTTGGCGAGATCTAGATAAGCTGTGTGAACCACCTTACCCTCATCTATGGCTTTGGCGACTGCTTCAAAGAAGTCAATCAGGTTTAGGAGACATGATCTGCCTTTTACAAACCTGAACTGGGTAGGGTCCAAAGTTTGGAGATTACCAATGTCTTTGTTTATCAATTCCATGGCCTTGCAGACCAGGCTCGTCAGGCTAATGGGGCGGTAGTTCCCAAGGTCCTTCATGGCTCCCTCTTTGTGGAGTGGGATAACTGTCACGATGCGCCATTCAGTGGGTACAAAAACTGAGGTGAGGCTATGATTGAACATGGTACTTAGGTAGGGTGCCAGTTCATTCTGTAGTTCATGTAGAACGCAGCCTGGGATATTGTCAGGTCCCATGGATGCTGTGTTCTTGGCTTTGGAGAGTGTGTATTTTACCTGTGCAGCTGTGATTACAGGAACTTTGCATTCTTCCTATATAGAGATGGGCCCTCTAGGGGGTGAGAAGGGGGTAAAGTTAGCACTGAACCACTCTGCCAGGATGTTGGCAATATCTCTTGACATAGCTATAGAAAGCTTTGTAGTTGTCTTTAGAGTCAGTGGCAATTTTGTTTTCGTAACTAGCTTTGGAGGATTTTATGAGGGATCTCAGCTTCTTACTGAGGTTGACGAGGGAGTTCCTCCAGTCATGGGATTTTACTCTTTTTTTGCAACAGTTTCTTTCTTCCATTGTAGAGTTTGTTTATGGCAGAGGACCACCAGATGGGCTTACTTTTTTTGGAGGATAGCATCTTGGTTCTATTAGGGATAGTATGATCCATGCACTTGTGTAAGTGCTTATAAAATGCATTTGTGTAGGATTCAGCAGTCGTACCTCTATTGTTCATCTGCATGGGTGTCATGAAGTTTGCCACTTCTGTCTTAAGAAGTGTGAAGTTGGCTTTGGAGAAGTTTTTTACGGTGGTTTCCCTAATTGGGGGTGAGGGCGGGATGTGGATGTCTAGGGTGATTAGCTTGTGGTCGGATCTGACCAATGAGAAATTGACCTCTGGTGTGGAACGCCGGTTGCCCATGTTGGTAATGACCAGGTCTAGGATATTGCTGCCCCTGGTGGGAGTGTGAATAAGTTGATCCAAGGTGTTGGAATTTATGAATTCCAGAAAACGTTGAGCAAAAGAGTTGGTACATGAGTAGTTTTCCCAGTTAATGGTGGGGTAGTTGAAATCGCCAATTATTAGGGTGTTGGGTTGTACCCTAATACTTTCCATTAGGGGAATGAGGAGTGGGAATCCTGGGGCATGGTGGGGGGTCTGTAGCAAGCTACAATTTGGATTGCGGTTTTGCCCAGAGTTAGTTGCACTTGGATAATCTCAGATGCATTATGCTGTGCAACTAGCCTGGAGGTGTGGATATCCTTAATCAATATGGACATGCCTCTACCTTTAGTGCTTTGTTCTGGGTTAGGTGGCCAAAAGGTGTGGTATGAATTATAGCCTTTTAATGCAGGGGTGCTCTCTGGAGCTTTGAACCAGGTCTCTGTCACTGCACAGATGTCGATGTTCTCCATTTTAAGGAGTGCCGCGAGTGAGTGCCTTTTGAGGTTTAGACTTCTAGCATTGAGTAGCATTACCCTCAGATTTTGCTTGCTTGTACCTGCTATGGTGGTGAATTTGTCATTTGAACCTTGCCTAAAAAAGGCACTATATGGGTGGCAAGAGCCTTAGCCAGTATCCGGAATCCCAAGGGCGACAGGTGCAGGCCATCTCTGGCAAAGCATTGTGGTCTGTCAATCATGTTGTCCCAGGCAGACAAATACTGGATCCCCTTAGAATGACACCAGAAGCTTAGCCAATCATTTTGTCCTTGTACTGTGGTATCATTCTGGGTGATGGCAGGATGCTACTCAGGGCTAGGGTCATACCTGCCTGGGCTACAAGATCGGAGAGCTCCTCCATGTCTCTTTTCATGTAGTCCAGGGAGGTACATCTCAGGTCATTCACACCAACATGGACAATGACAGTGTCATATTTGTACTTGTTGTGGAGTGACCTGAGTGTGTGCATTATGTGGTGGATCCTGGCACCTGACAGGCAGCTGACAGTAACTTTCTCCTTGTTTAGCCTAGTGAGTGGAACATCAGTGTGCCTGACTATAGAGTCACCTATGACTAGAGTGTTGGGTACATTATGCCCTATGGGCTGTAGTTGAGTGGCACACTGAGTTTGTGGGCTATGTGTCATTTGGGTTGTGTTGGGGGGTGGAGTTTGCTTGCGTTTCTGCTTTGGAGGTCCCTGATGCTTGAGCAGGTTTTTATTGAGAGCCTCTGCGAATGTAGGTGTATGTTTTGTGTTTCTATGTGTGTGTTTTGGTGGTGTAGGTTTTGAGGGACTATGTGATGAGTGTGGTGTGGTGCAAGTGTTTACCTTCTCCTCTTGACTGTCTAGTCCAGTCTTGGGTGAAGAGAGCTTTGCTTCCAGTTTGGCTATATAAGTGCATCTCTCACAGGTAGCAGTGTTGGGTGGTAGGAGGAGAGGCTTGACTGTGTACATGAGGCAGTTGCTGCATTGCCCCAAGATGCCCAGATTCATCAGGTAGACGTGGAGGTGTGATGGAGAAAAAAAAGGTAATTGGGAGTGCAGTGAGTTGGTGGACTTTAAGGATTCCCTGCGGGAAGCACTGTCAGAGATGCTGGGTGGACAGATTGGTCTAATAAGGGAAATGATTTTTCTGAGGTATGATACAGAATTGCCTAGACATGGTAAGGTCTTGCAGTCTCTAATTATAGTGCCTGCTGAAAAAGCAATTACTAGAAAATGGAAATTAAAATCTAAACCATGTATATTAGAAGTAGTGAATATAGTAACAGAGATAAAACAACTGGAATTGAGATCTTTAGAAAAAGGTAGGAGCAAACTACATAGGAAAAATGGGAATTATGGGAACAATACATACAGGGAAGGAATGAGGTTAAGTCCGGACTTCAATGAGCATGTAATGTTTGACTGCAAATGATTGAGTAGATTATAAGTGATGTATAATGTTTGCAACTGGGAGTGTGTCTCTATGGTTTGTGATGTAAAATGCTTGCAACTAGGATTGTGTCAGTGTAGTTTTTCATTTATATAGATGTATGATTGTCTATGTTGCAAGAGATGGTTTAATAAAGATATTTCTTGTTTAAAAAGGGGGCAAAAATTGAATAATTTATGTTTAGGTTATATGATATATATATAGCAATATCTGTGAAGCATAATGTTTGTTAATACCGCTTGATTACTTTTATATAAATATACATGTGCCTGTGTCACAACTGAAAATTCAATAAAGGGGTTCATACTGGAGGTGGAGGCTAAAAAAAAAGAGAGGTTGCTGCCCAAAACCAAGACTCCCCTGTGAAAACAGTGACAAATTGTAAGTCTTTTATGAGAGGTATGTAGTTCCATCGCCATGCAGGAAGAGTATGCTTAAATCACTTTACTAGCAAGTGTTCCACGTTACTTTTAAAAAAAACTGCTACTCTTATTAACTTTATTCTGTCAGGAATGCAAACACCTGCATGTGCTATGAATTTTAAAAGGTGAGACTACTAGAAATGAATTCCAGTGGGGTCCTGTCTGCATAGTTAGTCAGCATGGCTCACAGTCCTTCACTCTGTTAACTGACCTTTGTCAAAGGCATTGTTCGGTGTAGGTAGTGTGAATACATAACACTGTCTGTACACATGAGCTGCCATTTTTCTTTCTTCAGTTATGTACTGGAGCTACAACTCATGAAGTCAGTATGTTATTTAAACCAGTGCTTGACTACTACTCAATCACTAATAGATCACTGCTTGGCACAAGCAACAACACTGCTGTCAAATAACACTTACCTTTGTTTTCTCAGGCTTATATGTTTCAGTTACACCCATCGGCAGAAGCATAACTGGGGTAGGCAAAGGGGGCAGCTGCTTGGCCACAAGGTGTTATGGGACACAGTAGAACAATAAAGGTGTTCCTTTCCAGCTTGGCCGCAAGGTGTTATGGGACACAATAATGCAATAAAGGTCTTCCTTTCCAGCTTGGCCGAAGGTGTTATGGGACACAGTAGTGCAATAAAGGTATTCCTTTCCAACTTGGCTGCAAGGTGTTATGGGACACAGTAGAGCAATAAAGGTATTCCTTTCCAGCTTGCCCGCAAGGTGTTATGGGACACAGTAGTGCAATAAAGGTATTCCTTTCCTGCTTGGCCGCAAGGTGTTATGGGACACAGTAGTGCAATAAAGGTATTCCTTTCCAGCAAGGTGTTATGAAACACAGTAGAGCAATAAAGGCATTCCTTTCCATGCTGGTACTTTGGAAATGAATTCCGATTCTGCTTTGCATGACTAAACTACTTGCTTCAGCACTTAATCTGTGGTACAACCTGTAGCAAGCAGTTTGCTACAGTTTTTCAAAGTAGAAGAACATTTTCTTTTGCTCCTTAACTTAACAGGCAGATCAACGGTGCTGCACTCCTGAGGTGAGAGATGAGGTGAGGAACACTAGGTCAGGGAATGGAACTTTTTCCCCTTACTCTTCAGCCTATAGTTGTACCAGATCATGAACTACCACCAGGTGTTAAATAAGCCAGGTATGGCTCTGGCCTTAGGAAGGTGGGTTCTGGTAAGAGCCGGGTCATGTTTCTATACTGACAGACTCAGTGTGGTTATTAGCAACAAAGGCCAAAGGACAGTAATAAAAATAAAAAGTGGTGTGATGGTTCAAATGTTGCTTAACTTATGTTATGCCAGTAATATAAAAGGATGTCTACAGGCTGGGGTATTCATAGCTAGAGTGCACAAGGCATAAATATTTCTTCACTCTCGTGGTGTCTTTCAATCGTGTCTCAAGAATGTTACTCTTTTGATGAGTTCGTTAATAAATTAAATGGAGATTAAAAGTGATTTGTATTACGAGCTGCATGTGCATAATTCTATATTCACTGCAAAAAAAAAAGACACACACACACACACACACACACACACACACACACACACACACACACACACACACACTGATGTGTTGAGAATTTTCTAACCCTTAGATTCTACTAGAGGTTGCTGAGATGGAAATCTGCAACTAGTATTGTTCCAAAAAACTGGCAGCAGTGTACTTTATTTTGTCTATAAACAGAGCCAGATCTTGGTCAAATGGGACCCTAGGCATGGTAATGGATTGGGGCCCCCCTACACACACAGCACCCCCACATTGCCCCACAGCCATTACACTGTCCCATTACTAGGCTATTTCTCCCCAGTTACCATAAACACTGTTCCAACCTGTCAGTATACATACTATTTTTTTCTTTACTTCTACAATAATTACAGATATTTGGATTTAATTTAAAACTTTTATTTTAAATTTTATAGCACAAACACTGATAGCCATTTGCTAAACAAGACAACAGAGTCTCATAATGAAAACAGACTTGGCCTGAATAGTAAACTTCTCTGCCCTTGAAATGGCATTGAAACCCACATTCAAAGAAAATGCATCTGACCAGTGGCAGATTAAATTTACCTTTCAGCTGTTTTCAATCCCTAGGCCCCTTGCACACATTGTTAAGGTCATGCATACATGCATGTGATCTTTGATTCACCTTCCTGATTATATTAAATTATATTATACAACTTGTTAGGGTGTGTTTTAAATTTGTAGTTTTGAATATTCTTCCAGTAAGCAATGAAACAAAATGTATGAACCAATAAAAACAAAACTGCCCATTTCAGAACATTTGAGCTATAAAAGGTAACTCAAACTTCTGTCATTACAATCCACTAATATCAATCAATATGCACAATAGCTGCAGAAGTAAAAGTCATCTGAATAATTCCACATTAAAGAGACTTGTAACTAACAAAGAGTTTGCTACTAGCAAGCAACTTTGCATTTCAGTGCTTCATTTATAAATTCAGTGCCTGCTACCCTTGAGGAATTAATTGCCTATGCTACATTTAAAAAATGGTAAGTTGGTAATAGGGAATGGATGTCAAACCAACAACATGTTCATAGTTACCTGGCCCAAAGGGGGCTGCACTCAGGACAGTATCAGCAATCCATCTACATAGTGTGGGAGTGGAACCCACAGCCTTTTTTATCAAAAGCAAATTTGCCAACTGTTGAGCTATTAACACTGCTTTTAAACACTAAAGCACAAACAGTGATGAACATTTGCTAAATAAAACAGTTGCACATTAAAAACAAACAGCATCATCAGCAGCAGTAAACTTCTCTTTCCTTGAAGTTCACAATTCCATGAAAATGCACTGAAGCTCACAATTCCTTGAAAATGCACCAAAACTCATGGTCTTGTAGTTTTTGTAGAGGATTCAGGCTGTTGTCTCCTGTAACCAATGTATGAGGTTTGAGCCTGAGTAAATTAATATGATATCCCTAACTAGGGCATTTTACACACACAGACACTGCCAATAATGCCTGTGCTTTATTCTATGAACAGACCGAAGAATCAGTAATGCCTTGTGTGTTTAAATTCCATGCACGGATATGGAAAAGAAGAAGCAAGCAACAGGAGGTGTGTGCTTTGTGAGCCGATGTATGATGGGATGCAAATCTGCACTGCACGCAGAGGACATCCCTTAAAGAAGACATGTAATTTTTTTTATTGAAAAGTAAATGTTGTGGCAGCCCCCCTGGCCAGTGGGCCCCTCTCAGCCAGTGAGCTCTAGGTGACTGCCTAGGTCACCTAGTGCTTGATCCGGCTTTGGTTCCAGTCACGATTAACTCCCAAGTCAAAGCCACTTATATGCTAAAATTTGATCCAGTGATCAATACAGGTCATCACAGCTTCAGAAGGTGCAGTGAATAAAAGTGAAATACTGCAGTGATTAACAAATTGTACTTGTTGCAAGTGTATAGCTGCAGTACTACAAAAAAGTGCCTTACTGATTTATATGATGGGGGGGGGCCCTACTCTGTCCTCTTCGGTTTAATGTCTGAAGAAAGCAAACTTGGTGAATATCTTCACTCAACAGGTTGAAATGACTTAAGAAATGCCATGTTGGTCCACTGTCAGAAAACACTAGAACACAGACATGATGTAATCTTTGATTAGACCAACATAGGTTTTGCAGTTACTAACGCTTTCGAACTAGCACAAGCCCTGCATCAGAAGTTATTAAGTTACTGATCTTAGATAAAGTGCTTAAATATCCACTTGTGCCTAGAAGGGGAAGTACACCATTTCTTTCTTATCAGCTAAAAGAAGACATTTGAAATATGCCAGTCTGTGGGGGAAAAAAAAACGTGCAGCTTGGATGCTTAATGACAGCTACATCTCAGAAACAGACACACTGTATGTGCGCATGCATGTGTGTACAGGCGCACGTGTGTGTGTGTGTGTGTGTGTGTGTGTGTGTGTGTGTGTGTGTGTGTGTGTGTGTGTGTGTGTGTGTGTGTCTAACTGTGAGCCTGAAACTCTAGAAGACCACATTATGACTGGCCATAAAAGTAAAGTTTTTTTTTCCTGCATGTTACATTAGACTGAATCAGTGTTCATTTAGCAGAGAAGATAATGACTCCAAAGACAGTTCTGACACTTAATAAAAAATCAATCACAATGCAAGAGATGTGTAGAGAAATTAGTTAAATTCAGAGAAGAAAAACAAGAAGTTATAACTATGTAATTTGTTAACCTATCTAAACAAACAGTGTCTGTGAGACAGATATTTCAGTTAACAGAAAATGTAAATTTGAGATAATGTTAAGTTCATGGTGAAGTGATGTGCTATGAATTAGGTAGGGGCTATCAAGAGAATAAGATATTAAGTTGGAATGTGTGGATATTGTGGGCAGTTAGTGCACTATACAGGGTGTGGATTAGCTAAATGAAAGAAAGAGAGAAAGAAACACAGATGACAAAAAATGTGTTGACCTGTTGGTCTAAGGCTCTAATAGATGACGATTGACCTGTTGGTCTAAAGCTGTAATAGATAACGATTGACCTGTTGGTCCAAAGCTCTAATAGATAACAATTGACCCGTTGGTCTAAGGGTCTAATAGATAACGATTGACCTGTTGGTCTAAGGCTCTACTAGATAACGATTGACCTGTTGGTCCAAAGCTCTAATAGATAATGATTGACCTGTTGGTCTAAGGCTCTAATAGATAATGATTGACCTGTTGGTCTAAACAATTGACCTGTTGGTCTAAGGCTCTAATAGATAATGATTGACCTGTTGGTCTAAGGCTCTAATAGCTAACAATTGACCTGTTGATCCAAAGCTCTAATAGATAACAATTGACCCGTTAGTCTAAGGGTCTAATAGACAATGATTGACCTGTTGGTCTAAGGCTCTAATAGATAACAATTGACCTGTTGGTCTAAAGCTCTAATAGATAACGATTGACCTGTTGGTCTAAGGCTCTAATAGATAACAATTGACCTGTTGGTCTAAAGCTCTAATAGATAACGATTGACCTGTTGGTCTAAGGCTCTAATAGATAACGATTGACCTGTTGGTCCAAAGCTCTAATAGATAACAATTGACCCGTTGGTCTAAGGGTCTAATAGATAACGATTGACCTGTTGGTCTAAGGCTCTAATAGATAACAAATGACCTGTTGGTCTAAAGCTCTAATAGATAACGATTGACCTGTTGGTCTAAGGCTCTAATAGATAACAAATGACCTGTTGGTCTAAAGCTCTAATAGATAACGATTGACCTGTTGGTCTAAGGCTCTAATAGATAACAATTAGCAGCAGTAGCACCTGTACAAAGCTTTCTTATACTGTTAAATTGTCTGAACATTAAGGCATTTCTATTAAGCTTATGGTTACTAGTATTCTGACTAGAATATTTCCTTATGTTATAATAACTACTCTTTTGTCGTGAATAAAACAGATGCCAAAAAACAACCCCTAATGTTCTAGCAGTTACTGTTAACTTTCTAAAAGATCAGTTTGGATTCAGGGTGCATTCATCATAAAATGTTGCAATACCAGAATAAGAAACAATTGTTGCCCTTCATCACACCTTATTTGTGCCCACTGTTAGTTGATCAGAGGAAAAATTTGTAAGTGCTATTGTATGTCATAAAACGAATATCCTGGTTCAAATCACTGACTGTCAGAACAACTGACAAAGCTTAATCTCCATTTTTTTCTTCTTTCCAGAGGTATACAGAAATGTCCTTAATCCTGATGATTACAAGCCTGGGGTTGGGAGATGGCACAATAGTTACGGTATTTACCTCAAAGACACAAGGCACAGGGTTTGATTCTTACCTTTGGGTTGGGAAATTTGGCTAAGCTTAAAATGGACTGCAAGGGTAGATAGCCTAGTACTATCTTATGAATCATAATTAGCATGTCTGATATAGAATGATCACACTGGAAAAAATGCACTGGCCTGTCAGCCATCTTGTATGTACTGTGTTTCTGTGGGCATTCATCCTAGTTCTGAGTAACTGGCCTGTCTGTCCTGTATAATCTGTCTCTGGACATTTCCTGCATTTGATTAGATAAACATTGTTTTTGGAAACACATGTAAAGTAACCCTGTACTTTTCTGTTCTGTGGAGTTGTTATATCATAAGCAATACAAATCATCTTACGTTTTGTACTTTGGATGGTTGGAGACCTTAATGCCATTTTAACTAATGTTTTGGTCTAAGTGTTTCTGATAAGAAGATTTTTTAGATTTGCTGGTTGTTTAAATGACAGCAGTGGGAGTGCTAGAAAAATGTTTCTCAGCTTGTCATCTTCACTGAACATTGGTTGGAGGTTCTATACAATTTTGTAGGGTTTTTTAAATTCTGGATGATATGTTATCTCTAGTGTTCTGCCACAGAGGTTCCTCTCTTTATATTGAATCAACTGTTCTCATAGTAAATGCTCTTTCTGCTTCTCTTGCAAATTCCCTGTCAAAGTGACCTTGATCAAACATGGCTTTTTTCAGTTATGTCAACTGTGTGTCTCTTGTTGCCTCACAAGAACAAATGCAGTGATTTTGAAGTGTTTGAATGTAAACAATTGACTTCTTTGTACAGCTGGTATGATTGCTGCTTCTATGCAGATATGTCTGTCTGTCACTTGGATTCCTGTTGACATCTCTGTAATGTTCCATTGTGTATGACAACTTTAGTGTCAAAGAAGGTTACACTTGAAGTGTAGTACTCAATGGAGAATTAATAGATGGTTTGATTCTGCTGAGTTGTTGTTGTTTGTCTTTCGGCTTTTCCCGGTTAGGGGTCGCCACAGCGGAACTCTGGTCAGCTAATGATTGGCAGTAGATTTTTTTTAACGAACGCCAAGGTGCCAGCTCGACGTCCAACCTTCAACAAAGGCACGCCCATTTACGCATAACTTTCGAACACCCATCCAACCGCAGGGAGGACATGCAGACTCCACACAGAAGGCACTCCCAGCACTCCAGCCGAGAATCGAATGGGAGAACCTCTTGCTGTGAGGCAACAACGCTACCGCTGCACCACTGCGGATTCTGTTGAGTCCTAGGTGGAATTCCTTGAAGGAGTCATTACTTTGTGTCTAGAATATGAATAAATTGTCAATAAAATGGAAATGAGCCAGTTGTCTTAGTCGGCAGTGTTGTAGAAATCTGAGAGTGGGGGAATCTGACTGGGCAAACTGCAGAAATATGTTACATGTCCCCTCCAAGCTGCTTGCTGTATTTACTGTAGAGGTAGCTGATATAGTATTTTTCTGTGTTAAATGTCGCCCTCTGGTGCTGCTTTAAAATACTACACTTTAAAAAGAAAAATCCATGGTATCCCTTGAAGTCTCAGAAAACCCAGAATGCAACCTATACTGGGTCAAAAACAAACCAAGAAGAAACTTTGCAGTGTGGAGGGTGTGAAGTTCACTCCTAGAAATATGTTATGCACCTAGTTCACTAATAAAAATCAAACTTTAAAATATGTACTACAAAATAATAAAATAAAATGAAATAGTAGGTAGTCCATAGTTGAGTTAAGAATGGAATATCCTTTAGTGAAACGAAGTTTCTCCTTGGTTTGTTTTTAAAATACTACACTTTCATTCATGTAACCAAAAAAGAAAGACAAAATCATTTTATTCAAGGGGATTTGTGAGCAGAAGGGGAGTGGTTACATAAACGTCATCTTCCTTAATTCCATTTTTGAATTATAACATTTAAAGCAGTTCATATTTTAGGTTTCCTAAAATTAGATGAGTATTATTACACTAAAAAAGTCAAATGATGATGTAGTGGTGCAACAGGTAGCAGAAATGCAGAAGGCTGAGGTTCTATTCCCACACCAGGTAGACTGATTCCTGACACTTCAGTGAGGTTAAGGGGGTGTTGCACTCCTGAGTGTGTTATCCTTTAGATGAGACACTAAACCAAGGCCCCATCTGCTTAAGTTGAGGCTAGCTCAGGTGGATGTATAAGATCCCATAGCACCTAATGAAAAGAGTACGCGAACGTCCTGGCCAAATTTCCACTACTAATATAAATACTATCTCGGGTCTCCCCTGAAAAGAGGCTACAAGCTTTGTGGGACTAACCCGGTCAAAAAAGGATAAAAAAATAAAAGTAAGGTTGGCGCACTGTACTAGTATAAGTTGGTGTTTTACGTAACCATTTAAGTGTAGAATTCTACAACATGCATTTTCATGCTTAGATACTGAGAGAAGTCTATAGTCAGACTGATCTCCTGTCTCATAAAGAAAAGTGGCTCACTAGGATATTTCCTGTAATTTGGCTTTTGCCAACAACAGATTAATTGATCCTTATGTTCAACGAAATGCTTGTTACTCACTGTGATAGATTTGAAGCAGTCTCTAACTAGAAATGAAGGAGTCTCTAACTAGAAACGATTATTCCAGTTTTAAACTGTGCCACACTCTCTGCCTCATAAAACACATGTTGCAGTTAAAGATTACAGAGCCCACCAGACTACTTTGCATTTGCATTTGTCCTTATTGTTTATGCTTTGCTCATTTCCTGTCCTTTCTTTCTTTCTTTATTTTCCTAGTATGCTTAATTATCTTATTTTGAGGCCCATGGCTGTTTTCAGCTCCATTATTTCTGCTGGAAGCTGATTCTCAGCTTCTCTTATCTTTTTTAAAAATGAACAACTGTCAGAATCCCTCCAAAATTAACCCATTTTGTATTGTGTAGATCTGTGGTTGATTTTGGCAGCCTTTATTTGCATGCTGTAAACCACTTAACAACACAAAATCTCCTGGGTCATCTGAAAATAGGCATATATGCCATGTCAGTCCTACTCATAAAATAATTAAGTAAGGTATAATGCCTGCTTGCTGCACAATATATTTTTCTCAGGAGTGAGACTTTCTTTAGCTTTCTGTAGACCTGAATTTAAAGCACTAAAAGTCTGTGTTATGTTACCTTTCCTTTCTGTTAGGGGTTTTATAAACCACTACATGGGATTTTTTTTAAATTTAAAGTTTATTGAACAAATGCCAAGAACATTACTGATTTAGATGACAGAATAATTAACAATAACAGCATGCACTTTGGCAACTCTAATCTGGTATATTTACAGTAGGTACAAGAAAGGTCTTTGTTGAAATGGTGAATTAACAAGTAAGTTAGAGAACACAAAATTTTAACTAACCTTTTTCCAGTCATTTCCTGCTCAGAGTACGAATTAGAAATGTATACATTTTAATATTGTTCTGTTTGTTCTTGTTATGCTACAGTTCTAAGTTAAATTGTGTCACAGTTCTCATTTGGGAGTATCTCCACTTGGGATAATGAACATCTCTATTCATGGGGAGAGGGTGCACAGGATGGGGCTTCAGGGGGTTTCCACTTCTTGGTTATAGCCTTGTTAGGTGCTGACAGTATTCCATGGAGATATTAATAAATACATTGAACATGTTGTTATCATTTGCATTACCCCCGCTTAGCCCATGCCTTCCCCAGATAGCACAGAAATAAATGTAGAATGCTTTGACAGAAACCTGGTTCAAGGCTCCAGAGAGCACCCCAGCACTACCAGGCTATACCTCATATCATGCTTTTCGGCCCCAAAACCTGGACCGAACCACAAAAGGAGGGGGAGTTTCCATATTTATCAAGGATATCCACACCTCTAGGTTAGTGGCATTGCACGAAGTATCGGAGACCATCCATGTGCAACTAACAGTGGGCAAGACTGCTTTTCAGTTTATAGCATCCTACAGGCCACCCTCTCAAAGTCAGGAATCCCACTCGGCTTTCCTGAAAACATTGGAGAACATGAAGATCTCTCCGAACACCATTATATTGGGTGACTTCAACTACCCAAACATTGACTGGGAGCACTACTCAAGCCCCAGCACCTTAGCCCAAAGGTTCCTGGAAATTATAAACTCAAATGCTATGGAACAACTAGTCACCACTCCCACAAGAGGGGACAACATACTAGACCTGATCATTACCAACATGGGGACTCTATGCTCCACACCAGAAGTATATCTCTCATTGGTAAGATCAGACTATAAATTAATTTCACTGGATGTCCACATCCGACCCACCCCAGCCCAGAAAACCACAGTGAAAAACTTCTCAAAGCGAACTTCTCACTTCTCAAAACCGAAGTGGAATCCTTCAAGGCCCCAGGGCCAGTGGAAACTATGGCCCAAACTGCAGAATCCTATATAAACGCATTCTACGGACATCTCCAGGAATGCATGGATCATGCTATCCCAAACAAAACCAAGACCCAATCATCCAAAGGCAGGCGTCCAGTCTGGTGGACCCCTGCCATAAATAAACTGTACAACAGAAGGAGGAAGCTACTACATGATAGAGCAAAATCCCTAATAGGGAAGGCATCTCTGATCAGTACTAGCAAAAAATTACGATACCTCATAAAATCCTCCAAGGCCAGCTTCGAGAGAAAAATTGCACAGGACACCAAAGACAATCATAAGGCTTTTTTCAGTTATGTTAGGAACCTGGGATGCAACTCCCAGACCTGTTCTGAGTTGATTCTAAATGACAAAAAATACACTGAACCCACAGACATCGCCAATATCCTGGCAGACAGGTTCAGTGCAAACTTCTCCACCCCCCCCCCAAAAGAGCAAGTATCTATCCCAGCAGAGGGCTGCCTCCCAAACATCTCTGATGCTCAGGTGAAGGCTGCCCTCTCCAAAGCAAAAAACACTGCTTCCATGGGACCAGATGGCGTCCCAGGTTGCGTCCTACATGAACTCCAAGAGGAATTAATCCCTCAAATAAAACAGCTATACAATCTCAGCCTCACTACAGGATATGTGTCCACAGAATGGCGTACAGCAACAGTGGTCCCACTCCACAAAGGTGGAGCCTCTACTGACCCTGGAAACTATCGTCCCATAAGCCTGACTAGCTTAGTCTGCAAGGCTATGGAGAGGATCATCATGGAGCTCATAAACAAAGACATTGGGGACCTACAGACACTAGATCCTACCCAGTTCGGCTTTGTCAAGGGCAGATCCTGCCTTTTGAACCTGGTTGACTTCTTCGAAACAGTCACCAAAGCCATAGATGAAGGGAAGGTAGTCCACACAGCCTATCTGGACCTTGCAAAGGCATTTGACACAATACCCCACTCTGGCATCATAGATAAGCTTTCCAGCTTAAATATAAACCCCTATGTCACAAGATGGGTCGCAAACTGGCTCAAAGACAGAACCCACAGAGTGAGAGTTGCTGGAGCCATGTCAGACTTGAAACCAGTCACAAGTGGCGTCCCACAGGGTTCTGTCCTGGGACCACTCTTGTTCGGTATATACTTTTCCGAGGTACAGGCAACGTGGAGGACTATGGCTCACCAAGTTTGCAGATGACTGCAAACTGGGCCATAATCGACTCTCCAGCTGACACAAACATCCTTCAAAAGGTCTCACAGAGACAGATAACTGGTGCCAGCACCATGGTTTAAAGCTAAATGCCAAAAAATGTATAGTCATACCCTTTGGCAAAAACAATGTGCCCACAAATTACCACATAGGTGGAAACCCATTAAGTACAGAGAAAGTTATTAGGGACCTGGGGACCCAAGTTGATAGCAATCTCTCCTTTGAAAACCACATTGCCAAAGTGGTTAGAAAGACCTTCTACATAGCCCACCTCATCACGAAGGGTTTCACATCTAGATCAAGAGAGGTAATCGTGCCCTTTATTCATCCCTCATCAGGCCCATCATAGAATACAATGCCCCTTTTGGGATGTACCTTACCCGACACCTGCAGCAATTAGAGAGACCCCAAAAGTATCTCACCAAGAGGATCAAGGGTCTCAAACAGATGCCATATGCTGCTCGGTTAAAAAACTCCAGCTCTACTCAGTTGCATACCGCCTACTTCGAGGCGATCTATGCCTGACATACAAAGCTATGTCAAATCCAGAATTAATGGACATGCTCCACCTCAGTAAATCTAAATCCCTTAGAGCCACATGCTCGAGGGACTTGAACCTCAGCACAGAAATAAATAGAACTTGCTGGAGGGACAGGTTCATAACCCAGAGGCTCCCTTCACTCTGGAATAGAATTCCAGTTCATGTGAGACAGAGCACCTCACTGAATCTCTTCAAAAAGAATCTCGATAGGTGGATGGGGGATCGTAGGTTTGTCCCAGGGATTACTCCCGTGTCACTATTAGACAGAGGCACAGTAAACTAAACCTTAAAAAGGGCACAATATACTCAAATCAAGGGGTGGCATAAGCCATACAGAATCGGGCTAGGCTTATAATTGCCCCAGGGCAGATAGCCTAGTATGAACCTATGAACCTTGGTGCTGTGCGTGTGCGTGCGTGTGTGCGTGTGTGTGTGTGTGTGCGTGTGTGCGTGTGAGTGCATGTGTGTGCGTGCGTGTGTGTGATTGCACTCAGATAGCCTGAGCTATCTGAGTGCAGTCACACTCATAAGTGGTGCAGGGTGAGAGAAGCAACCCTTTCAAACATGCTACAGATCTACTCATGTTTTTATGTCAGTAAGTTCCAGTGTTTATTTCTGTGCTGTTTTCTTACTTAAGGCAAAACACAAATGTGGTGGATTCTTTTGGCTTGCATCTTATCTGATGGTCTAGTACAAAGCTAAGCAAATATGTTTATAATACAAAATGTTATTATTATTATTGGTATTGTATATTACTATAATAAATAGAGTAGACTGAAAGTATACAAGAGGTTCCCCAGTTCAGTTCTCAGATGGGGTGTCTTTTGTATGGAGTCTGTATGTCCTCCTTATATATGGGTGGGTTTCCTCCAGGTGCTCCGGTTTCCTCCCACATTCCAAAGATGTGCAGTAGGTGGACTGGATACGGTAAATTGGCCATAGGTGTGAGTGTGTGTGTGCGAGCGTGTGGTATGGATGAACTACCATGTCAGGCCTAGACACCTGGAGGTGCAAACCTTAGCTCTATATAATTGTCCCTGTTGAACTGACACCCCAACCACATGTGCAAAAATGGGGAAAAGGGGTTGTGGATGGAAGGAAGGATGGATGGATGGATGGATGGATGGATGGATGGATGGATGGATGGAAGGATGGATGGATAGATGGATGGAAGGATGGATGGATGGATGGATGGATGGAAGTATTGAAAATATTCACTGCTTTAATTTGTTGACTCAGCTCCACATTATAGAGGGATAAAGCTCTGACTAAGCTGCATGTGACCTGAATTTGATTAGTGGCATGGATGCCTGTAGAAGCTGGCCAAGAAGGACAGGAATGAGTAGATGCTGCTAACTCACCCCTATTGGAGAGTGAGTGTGGCAGTTTTGGCTCACCACATGGATCACATCTTGTGGGAGCACTAAGTGTTACACTTAGTGGAGTCTGAGACTACTGAGCCTGAGCTGTCTGAGTGCAATCACACTAATAAACCAAGGAGGAGTCAAACGCAAATAACCATCGGTGCTGCTCCATGAGGACTAGCAAATTCAGGCAAGGGCTACAATCTCAAAGACAAAAAAGAATTGCAAGCAGTGTAGCTGAAAAAGTAGCGTAGTTGTGTTCCTCATCTATAATTATGCTATTTGAGGGCTGCTTGAGGTCCAAGGGCCATGAGTTTGAGATCCTGTGGTGGAGGCATGTTTCCCATCAGGAGACAGCAGTAGTGGAGCTCTGAAGGGCCATGGAGGAAGTCTCCCAAGGGGCCCCGCAGGACCAGCAAGTTGACCTACTCCATGTCACCCAGCTCTCATCATTGAACATAGGGCTGATTGGGATTCCTGGTCAGGAATCAATGGGCTATAAGGCTCTCTGCCTCCCAGAATACCCGGCTTCTCTACTCCCAGAACAAATGGGCTGTTTGGGATGATTGGATACAAATAGAGGTGGAAGTGAGCAAGGTCCTATATATATACACACACATATACATATATGCACTCAGACAGAGAGATGCTTGTGTGTGTGTGTGTGTGTGTGTGTGTGTGTGTGTGTGTGTGTGTATATATATTTTATCAGTTTGCTGAGTACGCCAACTAGATACAAGTGTCTCTGAGCAAGGAAATCAAAAATTCATGACTACTGGATGGGCAGATTATAGCATCAGTCCTTTATGCTACCTCCATCTCTATTTCTATCTTTATCTATCTCTCTCTCTCTCTCTCTCTCCCTTTCTGTCTGTCTCTCTCTCTCTATATATATATATATATATATATATATATATATATATATATATATATTAACTCGAACGTTTAGAATAGCGAATACAACTGCGTCGACACATAAACGTTGATCTACAAATCAAGCGAACTACCAAACCATCGAAAATAAAGACATCGAACGCATTACATCATCAAAAGTGCCATTCAGGTAAGTCAAACCCAACTAAATAAAACTATATTAAGACACTTTTTGTAGGGCCCCCCTGTGCCCCCCACACACTCCCTACTTACATATACCAACTCCAAGACAGCACTACTGTGGGGAAAAGGATATATTTCCTCATCCCCACGATCACGCTGCTGGCCAACAAATACGTTCAATGTCTTCAGGTTCGATGATTTGGTAGATCACTGAATTTGTAGATCGACGTTTATGTGTCGATGGAGTTGTATTCGCTATTCTAAACATTCGAGTTAATAATATAGACCCATATATATATATATATATATATATATATATATATATAAACAAGGGGGCACACACACACACACACACACACACACACACACACACACACACACACACACACACACCTCTCTCTTTGTCTCTGTCACTTTCTGCTTTCTCTTGTTAGTCATCTTCCTATCTTCTCTGCTAGTGAGATTAGCAGGGCTACCTGGACCTTGTCTGTCACAAGCTGATTGGTAAAGAAAGCAGGGGCTAACAGGATTGGCTAGATTTCTGTGTTACTAGAATCTTCTATTTTTTTGTGGTATTTAAACCCCACATTTGAGCTAATTTGGGCTTCTTTCCACATCACTCACCACTGCTGCACTGTTTTTAATCCAACTGCGAGGTATTCCAGGCACAAAATTTCCCTAAGTAGCACTTGTGTGATCACCTAGTAGTACTCCTCTTGACCTTCCACCCTTTACCTCCTTAGCTTTCTCTGGCCTCTCTCCCTCAGATTCTGGCTAATATGGATGGAGAATTCCCTACGGTTTCTCCTGCCAGTCTGGTTGATATGGGAATCCTGAGACAGTGTAGCAACTACATGTACATGGACAACCCTCTACTACTACCACCTAGGAACACAATTTGTGAGAGATGCAGTTAGATTAGGAACCTAGAGTCTAAGCTCTCGCCCTCACAAAACAGTATATCTGGCACTGAGAAGGTTGTCAATACAAACACCACACCTCAAACATAACTCACACCTACACAACACACACACACACACTTATTCAGAGGTCCTCAACAAAAACATACCCAAACAAGAGAGACCTGTGAGGCAAAACACAGACAAACTCCATTGCCCACCACACCACACACAGTCCACAAACCTGTGTCTCACAGCCACTAAGGCCTAGACATACACCCAACATATTAGTCATTGGAGACTCCATTGTTAGACACACAGATGTGCCCCTCACCAGGCTGGATAAGGAGAAAGTCATGTTTAGTTGTTTGTCAGGTGCCATAATCCACCATATTACTCATGCACTCATGTCTCTCAACAAGTACTGTTATGACTCAGTCATAGTCCATGTTGGCATGAATGACTTGAGATGTATTTCCCTGGACTATATCAAGAAAGACATGATCAAGCTTGCTGAATATGTGTCCCAGGCAGGTAGATATGTTCCTAGCCTTAAGCAGCATTCTACCATCACCCAAAATGATGCCTCAGTACAAACAGAAAATGATTGACTTTAACAATTGGTTTATTTTCTGGTGTCATTCCAAGGGGATCCATCACCTGACAGCCTGGGAAGACATGATCCACAGACCATAATACTTTGCAAAAGATGATCTGCATCTGTCTCCCTTGGGCTTCAGGCTTTTGGCAAAGGCTCTTGCCTCCCCCATAGTGCCTTTTTTTAGGCAATGCTATGAGGCCAAAACTACCAACATGAAAATTTCATCAAAACACAAATTAAAGTCATGCTCATAAACACTAGGAGTCTAAACATGAAACTGCACTCATTGCAAACATTTATAACTTTGGAAGAGGCTGACATTTGTGCAGTCACATAAATCTTGTTCTATGCTGTGGAGAGCACCCCAGCCATACCAGGTTACTCATCCTATCATACATTCAGACCCCAAACCATTGGCAGCAAAGCAAAAGGAAGTGGAGCTGCAATATATGTTAAAGACATACATGCCTCCAGGCTGGTCAAACAGTATGATGCACAGGAGACACTACAGGTGCAGTTAACCGTTGACTCAAGATGCCCACTCCACCTATCTCGACCTCTTCGAAACTATCAAGAATCAACCCTTTACTCTGATCCTAGGCGACTTTAACTATACAACCATAGATTGGAAGAACCCATGCCAAAACACAAATGGCCAGAGATTCCTTGATTTCATCAGTGCAAATGCCTTGAACCAGCTGATCGACACCCCCACAAAAGGTGATAATATCTTGGTCTTGGTATTAACCAGCATGAGTAACCACTGCAGCATCCCTACAGTGTCATTATCCCTGCTATGATACGAACAAGTGGTCACATTCGAAGTCACCATCTCCCCCGAACCCCCCCCCCCCTGCAGCTAGGGGCAAACAAAAAAATTTCTCCAAAGCTGATTACAACCTCCTGAGGGAAGGCATAAACAGTTTCACAGCCCCCTCCCCTCCATAGGAACTGGCACATATGTCCAAACCTACACCAAAGTACTATATGAGCATTATATAGTTGCATGGAATCAGGAATACCTGACAGGACAAAATCCTCCTCCTCAAGGAAGAGTAAACCTGTCTGGTAGACATCCGCAATAAATAAACTCTATAATAAAAGGGAAAAAAATGCTGTCCAGGGCCAAGATGGAACAGGGGCTTAATTGGAAGCAATCTCTCCTTAGCCTGAACAAGCAAATAAGAGCACTAGTGAAATTCTCCAAAGCAAACTTTGAGTCCAAACTGGCCACATCTGCTAAAGACAAACATAAGGCCTTCTTCACATATGTCCGCAATTTCAAAGGAAGCACTCAGATCTGCTCAGAACTGGTGGTCAAGGGCATCACATACACAAATGCTGTAAATATAGTCAGCCTGCTGGCAGACAGGTTCAGTGAAAATGTCACCCCCCTGTTCCCCCATTAGTAAATCAGGACATCCCCAGCACCTGCCCCCCTCCCCTTATCTCTAGGGAGTAAGTCATCACTGCCCTCTCAAAGGCAAAACATACAGCCTCCATGGGATCCAATAGCATCCCAGGCTGCATCCTACAGGAACTCAGGCAGGAACTTGCAGCACTATTAGACACCCTACACAACCAAAGCCTGTGTACCAGCTTCATCCCAGCCGATTGGTGGACAGACACTGTCATCCCTTTGCACATAGGTGGAGCATCCATCGATCCAGGAAATTATAGACCCATCAGCCTAATTAGCCTGATCTGCAAGGCCATGGAGCGGGTTATCATGGGCCTCATTAACAAAGACATTGCCAACCTCCAAGCACTCAATCCCACACAGTTTGATTTCGTCAAGGGGAGGTCATGCCTGTTAAATTTAGTTGGCGTCTTTGACACAGTCACCAAAGCCATGGATGAGGGGCAGACAGTGCACACCACCTACCTTGACCTGGCCAAAGCCTTTGACACTGTTCTCCACTCGGGTATAATAGATAAACTCTCTCAACTAGGCATCAATCTGTATTTTACCAGATAGGTAGCAAACTGGCTCACTGATAGAACCCACCTAGTCAAGATAGGGGAAGCCACCTCAAGCAGTAGAACCGTAATGAGCGGTGTACACCAGGCATCAGTCTTGGGGCCTCTGTTGTTTGGGATATACTTTTCTGAGGTGCAGGCTAAAACCATCAGACTATGGCTAACCAAATTTGCAGATGACTACAAGCTGGGTGCTGTCATCAACTCCCCTAGTGATGTGGACATCCTCCAAAAGTGTCTCACCCAAACAAATGACTGCTGCCAGAAACATGGCCTCAAACTGAATGCCAAAAAATGCATCATCATACCTTTGAAGAGAGCAACGTCCCAACAAATTATCACATTAATAACAAGGTCCTAAGCACACAATCAGTCGTGAAGGACTTGAGCACCCAGATTGATAGCAAACTGACTTTTGACCACCATGTTGCCTCCATTGTACAGAAAGCTTTCTATATGGCCCACCTCATTAGTAAGGGTATCTCATCCAGGGAGAAGGAGGTCATAACATCCATGTATTCTTCCTTTATAAGATCTATTATTGAATATAATACCCCTTTTGGCATGTACCTCACAAAGGACATGCAGCAGCTGGACAGACCACATACTTTCCTCACCAGGAGACTCCAGAGCCTCATACATCTACCCTACACAAATAGGCTAAAAGTCCTGCCCTCTACAGACAGACTCCTACATACTCCTCAGAGGTGATCTCTGTCTGGCATACAGAGCCATCTCAGACCCCGCCATGATGGGACTGCTGCATATCTGCAAGTCAAGCTCCACTCGAGTAACCCTCATGTGCATCCTCAACCTGGTCTGTGGCATTAATAGGGCTTGTTGGTGGGACAAATTTGTGCCCTAGAGACTCCCCCTTCTGTGGAATAGACTTCTTCTCCACGTCAAGCAGAATACCTCATTAACTCTTTTTAAGTGCAACCTGGATAACTGGATGGGGAACAGAAACTACACCCCTGGGATTCTACTTGTGTCCTTGCTGGGCAGAGGCATTGGGTGCTGACTTGTTAGAACATCAGCTAAATTCTTGACTAGGCTTGGAAGGGCCTCAGGGCTAATAGCCTAGTAACTTCCTATGATCCTAGGATCCTTTCCTGGAATTAGTAGATACTACATGGTGGTGGTGCTGCGGTAGCGTTGTCGCCTCACAGTAAGACGCTGTCATGTTCGATTCTCAGCTAGAGCGTCTTCTGCGTGGAGACATGCGTGAATGGGCGTACCTTCGTTGAAGGTTGTGCATCAGGCCTGGCAAGCCGGTATGTAAAAATCAACTGCCAATCATTAGCGGACCGGAGTTCCACTGTGGCGACCCCTAACCAGGAAAAGCTGAAAGACGCAAACCTAACACTTTAGCCACGTAAATGCATGTTTCCATTTGCAAGCCTGTGACTCAGTAAAGATAAATATTTTGTGCTTCCCTCAGCTGGAAACACAGGAAATACCATGTGTAACTAAAAGTATAAGGTGACCATTGATGCAGCAACATGAGGCATGTTATTTATGGGTCCCCTACAGAAGAACGACAGCTGAGAAGACCGAAACCCACATAACCGACACCACATGGCCGACAATCAAAATGCAGACAATGGGGAAATGGTATGTCTCCGTAGTGCGGAATGGAAAGATTTCCATTCCTGCACTGTAGTGTGATCTCAGAGTTGGTATATTAAAGTTACGGGGGGGGGGCAGAGCCCCCCTACTAGCACAAAAAAGGAAATTTTATTTTCCTTTTTTTGTGCAGTAATTACGTTGTCAGTGTTTTGATTGTCGACCATGTGGTGTTGGCTATGTGGGTGTCGGTGTTTTGCGCTGTCATTCTTGTGTAGGTAATCTGTTATTTATACACAGTTGTCTAAATTCTTGTGATGGCAGTGTGTTCAGTGGTTAGTCAGGGAAAGCTAACTTTCTGTTATCTAACAATGAATGTTTTATTGAAGTTACTGTGCTCTAATAAAATATCTACATTTGTGGTCCTTAATATCTTTTATGTCTGCTGAATACTCAAAGAACATTGGGAACAGAACTGCAGGTAATATATATTTACATGTAAAACAAATTTAATTGGAAGACTGAACCAGTAGACCAGGGTGGACCTGTGGGTTACCCAAAGTAGATGTTGGATAAGTAGAAAGAAATAACCATGTAAAACAGCACATCACAAAAAATGATCAGTTTTCCACAAAAGTGCCTTATCAAATGTGAGGCACAAATTGCACCACAGTTATATTACATTAATATAGAAGAATAATTGATCTTGTTAAATGACATCAAAGAAGTAACATAGATGTTTTAATCAGGTACATAATTAAGACTTTGTGAAATACAGATCTTAACTGGAAAATCCAGAATAAGTCATGATCCTTAAATTTCACAGCACAGTCAAAAGTCCTCTAAGACCAACCAAAAATCTTCAAACCCAGTAAAATGAAACTCAGCTGATGCATGTTGTCTATGTCAAAACTGAAAATTTTTTTCTTCTGTAATTTTGATTCCCTAAAAAATGTTCACTAAAATTTATTTTTAGGGATCTAGTTTTCTGGTCCAAATAAAAAGTGTCAAGCTGTTATATAAATCGCTGTCCTTGTTTTACATAGATTCATTATGGCATTATGTATTCCTTTACTGACAGTACCGATAGTACAAAATGTTTATGCTGAAAAACACTTTCAGTAAACTGAAAACAAAATGCTGTTTGCAAGCAGCAAGCCCCCTCCACCTCCAGGTGGGAAAAATCCATGATACTTCCCTAACTTATATATAATAACTCTACCATCACACAGCAATAGGGAAAATAGCAAACTCATTGTTTGCTAAAAGTTGTTTTCAGTTTAAGCATTTCATGGTATCTACACATGCACTAATTACCATCAAAAAGTTCTCACCTTTACTTTTACTGTGTATTAACTAATAGGCTATTTGTTAACATTAAACCAGTCTGTATTTTTATGATTCACACAGTTTCCACAAGAGAAAAATATACAAATCAACATACTCTGCAAATTCTTGACCCAGTGATATACAATTTACGAGACCATTTACAGATATCTTCTAATGATGGTTCATATTTTAAAATATTCCAAAGATTTTTAATAGTGATACACAGATGGATGGCATCAATTCTCACACAAAGCTATAATTAATTTAGTACATATTAAATATGTATTTGCATATACATCTAGCATAGGAGACATTATACCCCACCACTCATTCACTTCTATTGCACATCTACATTCCTGCCACTTCCAAAAGCATCATCAAATCTACTTATAGCCAAAAAGGTTAATTCAGAAGTGTTAGTTAACAATGAATCATCCTCACTCTTAAACTTACAACATACTTAGTTAAGAATGGATCTTCACACATAAACATTGAACATACTAAGTTAAGAGTAAATCATCCTCACTTAGTTAAGAATAAATAATCCTCACTCATAAACATAGAGCATCCTGCAACACGGAGGTGATCTTTTATTGGACTAATATATTTTAATAAACTGCTGTTCCAGCTTTTGGAATAACATGAGTCCATCATCAGGAGGTAATAAGTTATTGATCCTACATACAGGGCTTTAATACCACCTCTGATAGGAAGAGAGAACTGAAAACTTCTTTCCATTGGATAAAAGGACATTTTTAAAAATCCCAAACTGGTTACCTCTGGCATAAAGAGATGGAGCCTTGACTACAGCCTACTGGTCTGGATTCAGATGACAACACAGGTGCTGGAGAAGCCAGCCAGGAAGAGAAAGGAGTGATGATGCATCACCTGTCTGACACACATGTAGTGAGTTTTGTCTCATGATAATAAATATTTATAGAAAACTGGACACCTAGAGGAAGAAGTCCACTTGAAGAAGGAGAGCAGTCCTGCTTGAGGGTGTGATTCACTTGTGGAAGAGGGGATAGGCTCATGTGACACCCACCGTACACGCCACCCCTGAATGCTTATGTGGTGTTGTTTGGGTGACATCATGACATAAATAAAAAATAAAATTCCTCTAATGGCTGCCTGGATAATGACTGTGTATGCTGTGACTGGCTGGCTCTTACCCATTGCAGAATGAATGAGCAAGTCATTGCAGCCAGCCAGATGCTTAACAAGTACACTGGCCCAAATAAATACATACGTGCATACATGCATATAGATACACATACATGAATTAAATACTAGTGTGGCAGGAAAAAATATCAGTGTGCAGCTTAGATGCTCAGATAACTAAGAAACAGATACAGTTTGCCTGTGTGTGTCTGTCTGTCTATCTGACTTGAAAACATTTTAGACATAGATGTCTATTTAAGTACTGTACATAGCATCTATAAGTTATTAATTTCTGACCATACCTCATGACTGTACCTCATTTCAAGGAACATTTTTTCATTTTGCTTCTGAACATCTCTTTTCCACAATGTAATGGTGTACCACAGCACCACACACATTCATTGTTAAGATTTCTAAGCAAAATATGTGGTGAATAATACTGCATTATGTTGTTTCATCAATAAAACATACTGCAAGCTTGAAATTAAAGGATCTTAAGCATACACTGAGCTTCAAGTTTGGAGCTATTAACAAATGTTCCACATTTTGCATGACTGTCCTACATTTTGGAGAGGCAGAGTTCCACAAGTTGTAAACTGAAGGCTGAGAGCTGTACTCCAATGAAGGTCTTTCTTTAATCTGAAAACTTAAATAGCTGTATTGTAAAGCCTATGTTGGTCCATTAAGGGGTATAATATCACTTCTCTATTTTATTATTTTATGTCAGTGGATCAGCATGTCATTTATCTTGTTTTTTTGCCATAGATATAGAGTATGGATAACCTATGCTTAACCTTGTGTTGTTTTAGCAAATAATAATAAGCTAGAAAAAATATACATTCTGCCATAGCAGCAGGCATGAAATAACTGTCTGATTTGGAACAAGCTACCCATCTATGTCAAGTAAAGTTCCTCATTAGCACTCATCAAAAAAATCTTATGAGTGGATGGGAAATAGGAGATACACCCCGGGGATCACTTCTGTGTCTCTGCTCGACAGGGGCACAGAAAAATAACTTTCTTGGGTGGCATAAGCCAGGGAACCTTGTTGGCTAGGCTTACTTAGGCCCTGGGGCCGATAGCCTAGTATCTACTTATGAACCTATGACACTAACTGGTCTCCTTTGAAGTCATGTCACTATCAGCCACCATTTATCTATTAAAACTCTTAGTGTTAAGCAACAGTTGTCCTCATCTGTCTTATTTTGACCCATATGCAGTAATCTCAGTAAACTTTGTCCTTAAACTTTCACACACATAGTACAGATGTGATAATGCATCCTGTGTCATTTGTATAGTACGCTGCAGGGCACTACTGCAGCACTGTGGTTCATAGGCATGAATCGCTGTGTGGGGACTGCAGTGGTACTGCCATGGTGAATGGCACATGAACAGGGGGTGAGCTCCTTATCCTGGGGTTAGGTAGCTGGTACACAATGCAGCAAGATCATGCAAGTTGCCTTGTAAGTTCCTATTGTATAGCATTAGTTGGCTTATTAATCTGAAAGAGATTTGTATACAGTGATGTCCTTCAAGGATGCATCTGCAGTCCTAACAAATGGGTTGTCCTGGCCTCAGGCAGCCCTTCGGTCGTCCGGATTCCAAAGTCTGGGTCTGGCCTCGGCTGATGTCGCACTTCACCCGACGTCATAGCTGCAGTTCAGCGGGTATAAAGGCATCAGCCGACGCCATTTTCCTCAGTCTTTCTTGCCGCGTGGCGCCTGAAGCAGAAGCTGTTCGCAAGTGCCGGTCGGTCAGAACCAGAGATTACTACTACCGAAGACTTCTAAAAAGCTAAGTACCCCGTTGGGGACTCTTTCTTGCCTCAGCCGATGTCAGAAAAAGTGAATAACTGTTTAACTTGTGGGAAACAAATACCTCATAAAGATTTCCACTCTTACTGCCTACCTTGTTTAGGCCCAGACCACGATGTAGCAGCTTGTCTAGCCTGTGCTTCCTTCAACCGACGGACACTTAGACGTCGGTCGGAGTTTGCAGAGGAGTTTTTCGGCTCCGCTTTTGCTTATATCATGCTGTCGGAGACTCCGACTTCACATTTAGTTAAAAAGCGTAAGGAAAAGGACCGACACTCGCGGTCCGGCTAAGCCAACCGCGAGTGTCTCGGTTTAGACTGAAACCGAGTCCGCGGTTCTTCCTTCAGCCGAAAGCATACCTCCTACTACGGAGGCCTCTTCCAGCATGGCTGAATCTGCTACGGAAAATCCACCTGCTCTTACAGTTTCTCAGGATTTATCAGATACTATCCCCTTAGATGTATCTACTCCTGCACGTGGAGCTGCTAGGCCCCCTGCATCCATGTCAATTAAGGCTTTTGCCAGGGCCAAAGCAGCAAAATCTTCAAAGGCCGTACCTGCTAAAACCCCCTCTCACAGGCCTAGCACTAATACTCAAATGCTTAGTCTAGCAGAGGATCTCATTTCTTTGATCAGGGGAACCCAGTCTCACCCTGACAGGGCCTCTCACCCACCTCCAGAGAAGAGACCTAGAGCAGAGCCCCCTGAGCCAGTTTCTTCAGATTACTCTTCTGATGATTCAGAAAATACAAATCCTCCAGAAGGCCCTTATTCTCCATATGAGGACTCTGATGCAGAGGATTCCATACGTTCTGCCTCTCCTCCTGAGGAATTTTCTTTTGGGGAAACCTTGCATGCTATGAGGGAACAATTTCAATGGCAGGGCCAGGATTTTTCAGACTCTAGGAAAAGGCTTAAGACCTTTTTACATTTACCTCAGCATAGGCCTTTAGCTATTCCTCCAGTACTTATAGTTGTGGATGATGCATTTAATGATGCTTGTACTGCCCCTGACTCACTGCCTCCAGCCCCTGCTAAGCCCGACAGATACTACAGGGTTCCAGACACATTATCATTTGTATAAGGCTCCTATAGCAGATCCTGAAACTATTTCACAGGGCCCCAAAGCTGTAGCAACTGCCTCTGCCAAAAACCCCCTCCCCTCTGAAAGAGAATCTAGGGCATTGGAGAGATGGGGTAAAAGTTTATACTTCTGCTACTCTTCGCTAGGGCCTTAAACTGTCAATTCCACATGATTCAGTATCAGGAATTTCTGTTAGATCAGCTCACTAAAAAACTGTCCTCGCCTGAGCCTTTAGACCGTAAGTCCCTTCAGGATTTGGTGCATAACACTCAGCAGGTCAGTAATCATTCCTTAAAATGCGGCTATGATGCACTGGAGGCTTCCTTTAGATCAGCTATGACTGGTACAGTGATCAGAAGGCATGCATGGTTAAAAGAGCAATCCTTACCAGACCATGTAAAGTCAAAACTTCTGGATGCTCCCATGGAAAAGCACAGTTTGTTTGGTTCCCCTGCACAGCAAGTGTTGAAGAAGGTGGAAGAAAAAGCTAAATCTGTCCAAACAGTAAAGGATTTCTTACAGGTCCAGCCTCCGAGATTTAGTAGGAACTGGCCTTCCAAGAATTGGTCCTTTCCAGAAACCACCAGAGCACAGAGAAGCAGAAATAGATGCCCTAGAGGCAGAGGTCAATCCAGAGGTGCCTACAGGGGACATCAGTGGCAGCCCAACAGCCAGAGAAGTACTGCCACAGATCCAGCCACTACCACTTCCACAGGACAATCACAGTGACTTGGCTCTGAAACCGCCTACCAGGGAACAACTGGGAGCACCCTTAGGCGGAAAGCTAGCCTTATTTTCAGTAAATTGGCATTACATTACAGGAGACAAATGGATTTTACAGACAATAGACAAAGGCTACAGGTTTCACTTCCATACTCTTCCAAGGAAGAGAGGAATGCCAAACCTACCTCCAAACCAAAGGACGAACGCTCTACCGCAAATAGACCACTTACTAAGGATGAGAGCTATAGAAAGGTACCGCCTTGGAACAAGGACAAGGCTTTTATTCAAGGCTTTTCCTGGTACCAAGAAAGGAAAATCAATGGAGACCTATCCTCAACCTGTCCGCTCTAAACACATATCTCATTGTTCCAAAATTCAAGATGCTGACCCTACAGCAGCTTCTTCCCATGCTGGGCAAGGAGTCCTGGCTGGTGACTCTGGATCTCAAGGAGGCATACCTGCACGTCCCCATACGACCAAATTGCAGAAGATACCTCAGATTTCTTGCAGGATCAGAGCATTATCAATTCTCAGCATTGCCTTTGGCTTATCTACTGCCCAGAGTATTCACAAAATGCCTGGCATCAGTAATTGCTCATTGCAGGCTCCAGGGAATTCAAATTTATCCATACCTGGACGACTGCCTGTTACAAGCGGACAGCAAGGACAAATTAATAAAAGATTTGAAAAAGGTTGTTCACCTGCTGCAAGCCCTGGGATACACAGTCAACACAAAAGTCAAGGCTGATACCATCCCAAAGGATAACCTTCTTGGGTGCAGAACTGGACACATCAAACCAGATGGCATTCCTCACAGCAGAAAACAGAAGCAACTACCACTCTATTTCATGGCATTGACAGCAGAACCAGCTTACAGCAAGGAAAATACTGCAAGCCCTGGGTTACATGGCATCCTGCATAATATTAATTCCACATGCCAGACTACATATGAGGAAGTTGCAATGGTATCTGAGGAATTTATGGTCTCAGCACAAGCACAGCCTAGAAACCCAAATTCCAATAATTCCATGCCTGAAACAAGAATTCCAGTGGTGGGCCCAGGCCTGTCAATTGAACAAAGGACTGCCCTTCCACAGGCCTCACCAAGCCAGACTATCACCACGGACGCCTCAGACCTCGGTTGGGGGCACACATGGTGGACAAGTGCATACAAGGCTTATGGACTCAAGACCAGATGAACCTACACATAAATCAAAAAGAGATGCTGGCAGTAAAATAGGCAATCCAGACATTCAGACCATTCCTTCAACAGGGTCATTTGCTGATAAGGACGGACAACACCACAGTTATGTGGTATATCAACAAGCAGGGAGGCACACATTCTTATCCTCTATGCCGGATGGCAATGGACCTCTGGAATTTGGCCCTGAGCTTCAACATTCAGCTCCAGGCCATATTTGTGCCAGGAAAAGAAAACATACTAGCAGACATCTTAAGCAGAACCACCACGGATGCCCACGAATGGATGCTGCATCCAGACATCTTCAAAACCATCACAAGGAAATGGGGACTGCCAGAAATAGACCTGTTCGTCCCCACACAACCACCAATTGAAGAAATTCTGCACAAGGACATACCACCCACTTGCTTGGAGGGTGGACTCCCTATCTTTCAGTTGGGAAAACCTGACAGCATATGCATTCCCACCTCTTCCTTTGATGCACAAAGTGCTGCTGAAGATCAAAGAAGAACACCCGAGGGCCATCTTGATAGCTCCAGACTGGCGAGACAACATTGGTACCCACTACTGAGGAGTATGTCCGGGAACACGCATGGCCTCTACCCCAACTACCTCTACTGCTAACACAGAACAACTTCAAAATCTTGCATCCAAACTTGAAAACACTACAACTAGCTGCTTGGAACATTACATAAGGCAAAATAACCCAGATTTATCTCAAAGGGTTAAAGACATTATCTTGGAGGCTCGCAGACCCTCAACAAGGAAAACTTATTCAGCAAAATGGAAAAGATATCTCATTTGGAGTGAAACAAAAGGATTAGATGCATCATTGGCAAACATAGCTAACATCCTGGAATACTTAGCAGAGCTTTTCCACAATGGTCTGTCTTACTCCTCCATTAAGATTCATGCATCAGCAATTTCAGCAGAATACAACATGGATCCTCCAGTCTTTTCTCAACCTTTACTCAGGCAGTTTCTCAGAGGAATTAAAATGTAAAGCCACCAAGGAAACCACCATTGCCTACATGGGACTTGAACTTTGTGTTAGAAAAGTTAACACTTCCCCTTTTGAACCAGCAGCAACAGCAGAATTACAGTACTTATCTTGGAAAACTGCATTCCTGCTTGCAATCACTTCAGCTAGAAGGGTTTCTGAATTACAGGCATTGATGGCAGTACAACCCTTCCTTATCTTCCATCAGGATAGAGTGTCCATGAGAACTAATCCTACCTTTATGCCAAAGGTGGTCTCCAGGGTATCATTAAACCAAGCAATACACCTACCAACATTCTTCCCCAACCCACAGAACAGGGGGGAAAGATTGCTGCATACTTTGGATGTACACAGACAATTGCGCTACTACCTGGACAGAACCAAGAACAATAGAAAAACTGACCAGCTTCTGGTAGCATATGCAACAGGAATGGAAGGAAAAGCAATTTCAAAACAGACAATCTCAAAATGGATAGGAAATTGCATTAGATTTTGTTACTCTTTTCATGGAAAGGCAACTCCAGAAAACATCAGACCTCACTCCACAAGGGCTACAGCCACTACTACAGCTTTCCTACGAGGAGTGGCTACCAAAGACATTTTAGAGGCTGCTACTTGGAGCTCCGTGCATACATTTGCCAAGCATTATAATCTACCTTTATACTCCAGATTCCGAGCAGGTTTTGCCACTGCTGTTTTGCAAGGGATCTTAACTACACCATAAACTCTTAGTCCCTTCTTAGTGCCTCCTCCCCCAGATTGGCTATGGTATTCTACCCATTTGTTAGGACTGCAGATGCATCCTTGAAGGACATAGTACAGTTTTGTACCTACCATAAATGTAGATGTCCGAGAGGTATGCATCTGCAGTCAGGATTACCCTCCTTCCCTCTGTGGTACTCCTAGGGTAATTGCCCATCTTGTAGCTAGCTGGGGGAATCTATTATGGTGTATTTGTTTGTATATATGTATATACATGTTTATTTCTATTTGCTCTCTATTGTTTGGAATTATTTGCATTTATCCAAATTTAACCTTCCTAGAGAGCACCTGGCATCTGGGGCAAGAAACACTGAGGAAAATGGCGTCGGCTGATGCCTTTATACCCGCTGAACTGCAGCTATGACGTCGGGTGAAGTGCGACATCAGCCGAGGCCAGACGCAGACTTTGGAATCCGGCCGACCGAAGGGCTGCCTGAGGCCAGGACCCCCCATTTGTTAGGACTGCAGATGCATACCTCTCGGACATCTACATTTATGGTAGGTACAAAACTGTACTTTATGGTGCATGGTAACATAGGCTTTTTAGAATTTAGTTCTGTGTCTGTGAAGAGTTTGCATGTTTTCCTAATACTTGCAGATGTTTTCTTCTAGTACTCTACTCCTCCTCCACCTTTCAAAAATGTACTGGTTGGGCTACTCCATATTTTCCCATATATATATATATATATATATATATATATATATATATATATATATATATGTGTGTGTGTGTGTGTGTGTGTGTATATATATATATATATATATATATATATATATGTGTGTGTGTGTGTGTGTACATATATATATATATATATATATGTGTGTGTGTATATATATATATATATATATATATATATATATATATATATGTATATATATATATATATATATATATGTCGACAATCGAAACACCGACAACGTAATTACTGCACAAAAAAAGGAAAATAAAATTTCCTTTTTTGTGGTAGCAGGGGGGCTACAGCGCCCTCCTGCACCCCCGTGTGGGGCTCTGCCCCCCCCGTAACTTTAATATACCAACTCTGAGATCGCACTACAGTGCAGGAATGGAAATCTTTCCATTCCGCACTGCAGAGACGTACTGTTTCCACATTGTAGGCATTTTGATTGTCGACCATGTGTGTCAGTTATGTGGGTTTCGGTCTTCTCAGCTGTCGTTCTTCTGTAGGTGACCCATATATATATATATATATATATATATATATATATATATATATATATATATATATATATGTGTGTGTGTGTGTGTGTGTGTGTATGTATTGCATAAATGTCTGCTCTCATGACTTGGACTGTGGCTGAGAAGGTCGGAGAAAAGCCATTTCAGTTACACAGCTAGCAAATAAGTAATTTAAAATAAAAATAAAGAATAATGTCTTTCTTAATATTGCATACCAAAGAGTTCTGCTTTGTGGCATCAAGCCTGGCAAATAAGCAAATATGTTCAGAAATCATTATTTTTATCTGCTATAGGAGAGACATGCATTCCTTTCATTCACAACCTGGAGATGGACATGGGACACTGAGGTAGGAGTACCATAGGATTAAAGAAAGGGGGATCAAAAAAAAAAACTCAGAACCAAAAAAAAACTAGTGTTGTTTCTTATCTAAGGTACAGCTCACATTGAATTGTGTAGTCCCTTTAAACATTTTATGAAGGGAAATTATAAAAGGAAGTGATGTGAAGAAGGTACTATTCTGAATCAGTCTCCCTTGTGAGACAAAAGTGCTTAAAATGGACTTTGTGTTCTCTAGTATGAGTGTTCTATTAATTTTAATAAATTATTTTGTCGTTGAACTCTCTGGTTTTCCTTTTTATGCACTGTAATTTTTGGTTCTGAGTTTTGACAGTGTGCTTCCCTATTGCATTTGTTACTGGACCAAAAAAAAAAACAAAACAAAGCAAAACAAAAAATATATCAGACTGTGTTAATCGTTGCACAATCAGGTCACACTGTACATCAGATATTCTGTACTGCCCAAGAGGAAAGTAGGGTCAAGTGGGTCACAGTAATCATAATATGCAAGGTGGCTAGAGACACAATGACGTATGGCAGGTTAGGCACAATGCAGAGGGGGAATATATCACAAGAGTCAGAGATGGGGATCTCGAGGTGGCAGGTACTCTCTGACAGGGACAATTTCCTCCTGTAGTGAGATAGTGTACCACTATGTGATTTTGATCTGCAGCCACTCAACTGACTTGTTGCACTAAAACTTGTACTCCACCTTGGGAGGGATGGTGTGCGACTGAGGGACCATGATTTGAATGGAGTCTTCTCATATGATGTCCTTCCACTGGAGGCTTTATGTCATAGCCACCCATGAGGGGTGGCAGAAGGTTGTACACTGCCAGAGAGAGGTGAGGACAGTGTACTCTGTGATGCTGCCTACACAGCTACCCTAGTATATTCCTCAGTCTTGGACAACCCTGCTAGTGTAGGTAGCCATGGTTGCACTGGTAGTCCTCTTCATGGAGGTGGATTTGGCAACAGTCTGTGCCATCACAGAACTCATGACACTAATCAGTACTTTTACCCTGAACTTCATGTCTTCATGGATGTCATGTACATGGTCAGGTGTACCCACATCAGATGCAATGCACTCATCTGCACCTGCAGGGGAAGCATTGCTGGTGCTCAGAGCCACAAGGGACACTTCCTTCACTGGGGGTGATAAGTGGTCAGGCTGTACAGACTAAAGTTCATCTATGGGCAAGGCCACACCTTCAACCTGTACTGTGGATGGATGGCCATCCAGGATGGAGACAGTGCCACTGTGTAATTTGACTGTAACTCCAGTGTCTTTGATGTGTCATCATCCCCAGCCCTGTGCAGGTGTCAGTATTAATTTACTCTCCCATGCCAGTCTATATAGGTGTCACCATAATAGTGGCCTCCCCTGTGAATGCACAAGAGACTCACTAGTCACCAGTGTGACTATAAGTACCTGTGCTACAATTGTGGCCCTGTGGCATGTGTGATAAGACTGCCCATACAAGATGTAGTATAAATCCCTACATATCTCTGCTGCCATTCTGATGTGACTGAATGTCTTATGTGCCTATAACAAAACATAGATAACAAGATAAACTGTGGTCAGCCTGCATTCCCAGTGTACAGTGCGGCTGTGCAAAAATTACCAGAACATGGTGCTAACCCTGTACATGATCCACTGAGATGGATGGTGCTGGGTTCAGTTTCATACTAATATCCACACCTCCAGAATGATCCCAGAACCTTTGTTCCCCTGTATGGACACCAACTACTCTTCTGTCTCTGTAGTCGCTCTTCCAAGTGTCCCCAGCTGAGCTCTCAGCTGCTATGAAACATGCCTTTGCCTTAACACAACATAACATGTTGATAAAAACACTGCTTTTATGTATGATTTTTGTCCCCCCTCCCATGTTTTGCTGATGAATAATAGATTCCTGTCTAATTATATAAAAATTAAGTTATATAAAGTAAGGTTATGAGTTCTTTTTGATTTACATATTTGAAGTTCAGTTGACATAGTTTTCCATTTGACTATTTTATTGTTTAAGCAGGGAGTAAAGGGGAAAAAAAGAAAAAAATAGATAATAGTAAAAGTAAGTGATAGGGAAGTAAGATGTCAGAATGTGCAGAGGAGACAGGAAAAAAAGAAAAAGACAAGAAAAGACAGAAATTAAAGGGAAAGATAAGGTAGCTTAAAATATTATAATGTCAGATATATTGGCTGGATATTTTTTAACCTGCTGTCATGAAATGATTAAACACAAAGTCTTGCATTTCTATCTAGATTATTATTTACAGAATTGTGAAGTTTCGGGTGTAGAAATGAAGCCAATTAGATACAAATAAATGGGTTCCTATTAGGACATTGAATACGCATTCTTTCAAATGCGTCACTGTTGAACACCAAACAGCGAACAGGCAAAACGTCGAAGTGGATTTACAGCGAATTCTTTCCCTGGGGAAGAAGTTGCTTGGCCACTTCTGTGTTTTGCTGTGTTCTGCACTGTAGTCCGGTCTCGGAGTTGGTATATTTAAGTAGGGGTTTGCCCCCTACATAAAACAATGTTCCCAACTGTTTACTTTTCTTTTTATTTATGTTGGAACAGCAATTTCTTTCCCTAGGAAAGAAATTGCTGTTCTGAGATTTTGACAGTTTCAGCTTTCGCTGAAATAGGGCGATTAATTCTCGTTTGCTGTTTTTAGCGTTCGATGATCTAATATAGACCCCACATAAATACATCAATTTTGCTGTGGAAATTAGAAGATGAAAAAGTTGTTGGTTAGTTGGTAGTTCTGAAAACAATTTGGAGTATGTAGCAATAGGAATGCTGTTTGATTAGTATAGCTACTAGTTAAACTAAGAATTTTACATAAATTCCAGCATGGTTTTTAATATACACATATATATATATATATATATATATATATATATATATATATATAGGTTTACAGACAAAAGGTCGACATTGACATGCACGACAGCCTCCTCCTCTAACATAGTAGGAGAGACGGTCAGAATGTCGACGTTCATGAGTACGTCCATTTAGAAGGACATACACAGGGCAGGGACTCACAGCATAGATGTAAATGGGGGATTTACAAAGTATTATCGACAGAAATTGTCGACTTTGTTGCGTCGACCATACAACCTAATTAATATGTATGAGTTGACGTTATTTGTTGCGGAAATCACCGTCCGCGTGATTTTCGTGTTTTTGATAGTAAACTATATATATATATATATATATATATATATATATATAGATATATAGATAGATAGATACATAATACTGTTATGTTTTTAGATGTAAGTTTAAGTTTTCTGCTTATATCTTTCCTTTTACTAATTGATAACTCAGTCACTTGTATTTTGACTTTTAGGTTGAACAAAATAATTTAAAAATGTGTAAGATGTAAATTTGTTTTTAGTGATTGCACAGAAAAGAGTCAATAAACAATTAAAGCATTTCATTTATTTAAACTATAGATTTTAAAATAATTTGTTTAAACATTACAAATTATAAACACGTTGAAATTTGGACTCAACATGTACAGCTATCACCCAACTATTGCCTGGAATAGGCTCCAACTAGAAATCAGGACCCTTACACATCCTAAGTTTAAAACAGCCACCAAAGAACACTTTAAAAGTCACTGGTCCTGCCACTGCACTCTCCCTCCTTAACATCCCCTACTTCTCATACTTTAATCTACTTTCTGCCCTTAACTCACTCTTCTCACTAGCTCTCTCTAATCTTCCCTGACTACTCTTTCTACTGTCTTCTAAAATCTGTTAAGCAAATTGCCTCAGAGAAACATTCTATTCTAATTATCTTGCCTTCATGCAACTACATCATGATAAAACTGGGTTTTTTTAACCACTTACCCCAAAAACTATACTCATCTTAATGACATATTTCTTTTTATACATCTTGAAATAGTTATACTATACTCGTGATTATTGACACTATATAACATTGTATTGCTACTTAATGCCTTGTAATAATCCTGTTACATTGCTGTTTAATGCTAATTTATAATCAAAATTGTATAATATACTGGAGCTTTTCTCCCCAGTCCTCCGCTGAAAAAGGGCTCTTCAGCTCAGTCGGACAATCCCAGTCAACAAATGTAAAATAAAATAAATAAATAAATAAAATAAACAATAGCCTGAAAGACGTGGTTTTATTAATTATCTAGATGTAAACAAACTCAAGGTCTTTTTTTAACAAGAAACTCACATTATACACTCAGTACACTCAGATGAAGGGTAAACCGGTATAGAACAATATGAAGTTCTTTGCCAATTAGATTATAGCAGTAAAAGAAGAGGTGTTGCTATCTTATTGAGCAATAATATAATTATGCACATCTTATTTACATTCAATGATAATGAAGGAATGTTTGCTATGGTGATAACAGAATATTGTAACAGAATGTTGCCTCTTGCAAATGTTCATTGGATTCCTAGTATGGGAGCCATTAAAGCTATGAAACATCTAAGTACTCTTATTAAACAACATGGAAGGTAACATAATTCTTGCAGGAGATTTTAATTGTATTTTTGTTAAACAAAATATACTACTACAGACAGGATAATATATACTGACTCTTTATGATATCTTCATTATTCCTATGCTTTTGAGACACAATTAAGCATTGATGAGATATGTGTCCCTTTTCAGATAACAATATAAGTCTTCTGTTAACATTTAATAGTAGTAAACTGACAATATTAAAAAGAATACCTGGTTATTTTATGAAATTAGATGAATTCCACAATTTCCAAAGACTGAAGGCAATATTTTTAAAATAATATTATTAAAGATATTAATAAAATATACACAAGACTTTTTAAAAACATACTTTTATGGGAAGATATTGATTTTGATTAGTAAGAAAATCAAATAGTGTTACAAAAGATTAATGGACCTGCAAGATAAATTGCATCAAATAAAGTTTAAGATCCAAAAAGGTGAGAAAGAATCCAGAACCTCTTGTAAAGTATAACCAGGTAAAAATAAATAGCATAGCATTAGCCAGGACTTTTTTTTTCAGAGATCTATACAGGAACACAGCATAAACCAAATAGGACCTGTTTTGGAGATCTATACAGGAATACAGGAAAGCTGAGTGACTTGCTGAAAATTACATAGAATGAAAATGGGGAGTCAGAATTCAAAACCAGGTCATGAACTTCACATTGCAGTACTTTAACTGTTATGATATACTGACTCTTTAGTAACAGAAAAAGAAAATGTAAGAATGAAAATTATAAAGGCTCATTATGTTATGTTTTACAGAAGAAAAATGCAACTACAAATAGATGCTTACATCATCAATATATATTAAAAAGCCACAAATATAGCAAACAAATGTTCAGGCATTGTATTGCAATAATCCAAAACAAGGCACTTAAAACAGTCCACAGCAGCAGTATACACAACATAACTATTTCATTGAAATGATTGAGCACTTTTGTTTCCTATATCTCAGATGTCTTTGGAGAATAATTGTTAATTAGCAGAGAGTTTAAACAGCAATCAGATATGTCCTATGTAAAATACAACAAATAAAAATTATTAATAATTAAATTGTCAACATTGCAAGTAAACCCATCAGTTAAGATTCAATTTAAATGTTTATATTGATAAAAGTATTTGAGATACGTTCATTTTATAGGCCTTAACTTTAACATTTTTTTACTACTAATATTTTTTTACTCTTCCCAGAAGATGACCAGCATTTGCTTCAACCTCACAAGCCATTTATTTCTACTATGAGAAGATTTTGGTTATGTCACCTCGGTTCTTTAAAATCATGTTCCAATACCCAAAAAGAGAACTTTCTAAATTATGTGCACTGTGTTGAATATTTGTGTAGTATTATGTGGTTTGCATTTTCTTAGGCTTTTATAGATAAATATATTCATATATATGATGTGAAAACCTTCTAGTGTTTTTGCACATGTCTGTCAATTGTCACATATAGCAATATGCACTATCATAGTTGTAAAGTGTTAATTTTACGTTTTTTTTTTTAGATAAAGAATTATGATTATAGTTGTGGCACAGTGAATGTTAAAATACTATTAAATGTTGTTTTGCTACATTTCTGTTGTAGTCTGCAAGTGCACAAACATTTGATGCTAATTTTTACACATAAAAAGTGACAGAAAAACTTGTTTTCACTATGTGAATGAAGTATTATCTTTAGGTAATCAAAATGGAATAATTCCTGGAAGTTATTGTGTAGGACAGCATGAACATGAACCAGTGCATGATGGCCCTTTACAAGATGGTCAGGATTATGGATATGCAGTGCTTAGCCTCCAGAAGCAGATACACATAATGGAATCTGTCCAGACAATTCCAAAAAGCACCTCGCCACTAAAGAAACTTAATATTAAGGACAGTGACATTGAGGCATATATCATTATTTTGAGAGATATGCTACCTAGGAGAATTGGGCTTAGGCTGACTGGGCCAAGATACTACAGATGTGTAAGTAAACTTACCACAACAGTAGATGTTTGAATGATCACTGCTGCAAGAGCTCTAGCTATGTAGACAATATCCTGCTAAGGATATAATAGCCGGTCAGCTTCCAAAACTTCAGGGCACCTTCTACATGCCCGAACTGCCAGACAAGCTGAGTTGAGCTGAGCTGACTAAAAGACAGGTTTGGCTGCCAAATCCTTCAGAACTTTTCTGCCAACAGAGAGAGAGAGGGAGGCTGAGCCCTGAAAGGATAATGTTAGGAAGAACAAAAAAATAAATAACCACATGCTGGCATAAACAACACACCAAAAAAACAAACAAAAAAAAAACTTGGGAGACTGTGCTATGTTCATCATATTGATCATTGCTGCAGTAACCTCAGCTATATGGATAGACTGCCCTAGCTTACTATATTTGGGAGGTGGGAGGAGAAGAGTCCAGGAAACATTGGAAATGGTCCTTTCAAAGCCTGGTCTAGACCTAGAGAAGGAATCAAGCTTATATAGTGTTTTGTAAAAGTTTGTACACAGGACCAAGTAACATCTTCTAGAATGCTTCCAGTATTCAACCCACTCCAAAAAGCCATAGAGGAAACCAAGGCCCTGGCAGGGTGGGCCTTGACTCTGCTTGGAATAGTTTTGTTGTGGTGAGTATAACAAAAGGTAAGCCTTAAGCAGCCATTTGGAAATAGTCTGTTTTGACACAGGCTGTCCCTACTTATCTTCACAAGAAATGAGCAATTGATCAAAAGATCTGAAAGATTTAGTTCTGTCAAGATAGTATTTGTGCTGTCTATGGACAACCAAGATATGGAGTATCCTTTCTCCCTCATTTTTGGGTTCGGGAAAGAAAACAGGGAGATGGATAGTTTTTCTTAAAGTAAACTTGGATGCAACTTTAGGCAAGAAAGAAGGACTAGTTCTCAAAGAAACACTATCTGAGTGAAAAATGAGATAGCGTTTATACATCATAAGAGCTTGCATCTCAGATACTCTTCTTACAGAGGTCAGAGTAATCAGTAAAATGGTTTTCCATTTACAGAACCTCAAGTCAGCGAGGTTAGCTGGCTCAAATGGAGCAAGTGTTAGCCTCTCTAATACAAAATTAAGATTCCCAAGGAGGAGCCACCAGTTTTCTTGGAGGCCTCTTATACAAATTCCCTTTCAAAAGCATTTTGAAATGAGAATTAATTGAAAGAGGAGGATCCATGGGCAGACATGATCAAATGGCTGATAAATTAACCTTGATAGAGGAGTAAGAAAGGCCATAGGATAGTAACTCACACAAATATTGTAAAACCAGAGAACAACCAGCCCTGGATGGGTGCTGGTTATGTTGTTGGCAACAATTAGGAAAACCTTTTACGTTTGCTAATATATGATTTTCTAGTCACAGGCTTTCCTGTCTCCATTAGTACCTGCTACATGTCCTCAGTAAACAGGTGCCTAAAAGGAATTAAGACCCTAACATCTAGGCAGTGAATTGAATTTGATTGGTGTTAGGGTGTATCTGACACCCCTGTTCTTGTGTGATAGATCCAGTCTGTGAGGAAGCTTATGGTGATTGCCATTGGCCATTTCCAAAAGTAGGAAGAACCACAATTGCCTAGTTCAGAAGGGAGTCATCACACTGATCTTGGGGGATTCTGTCTGAATCTTCAAAAGTACCCTGTATATTAATGGAAAGGATGGAAAAGCATACAGGAATATTCCTGACTAAGGAAAAGAAAAGGCATCTGCCTTCCATGTCTTCTTGCATTGAGTCCTGGAGTAGAATGTTGCCATCTGAGTGTTCAGAGAGGAGACAAAGAAGTCTACTTGAAGAACTCCCCACAGATGGATTAAATCTTGGAAAACACCCTGTTCTACTTTCCATTTGTCAGCATCTGCCTTTGTACTGGTCAGTTTGTCTGCCACACAATTTTGCTCTGACAGAATGTAAGATACTTGTAAAGTGAGACTGTGCTGTGAAGCTATATCCCAAGCTAACATGACTAGTCTGTAGAGGGGGTATGACCTAGTTCACCCTTGCTTGTTGGTGTACCACATGACTGTGGTATTGTCAGTAACAACCTGAAGAGCTCACAGGGACCAAAGATGATTCAGAGAGTTGAGCACCTTGATCACAGCAAGCAGCTCTTTTATATTTATGTGCTTGCATCTCTCC
Source organism: Protopterus annectens (assembly GCF_019279795.1). Taxonomy (NCBI): domain Eukaryota; kingdom Metazoa; phylum Chordata; order Ceratodontiformes; family Protopteridae; genus Protopterus; species Protopterus annectens. Next base: position 340,511,537 of record NC_056740.1, on the reverse strand, counting down.
TTGGTGTCCCACACACCTTGCACTTTTATCCCTCCTGAAACTGCTCCCCAAGGAATGTCCGAGGCACCTGTGGTAACTGACTGCTTTGGAACAGTGAAGGAAAGGGGACCCCTGGATTTAGGGATATATTTTTAGGGATATATGTTGTCTCCACCAAGTGATTTCTCTTCTGAAGAACCCCAGTACCAGTATTTGAAAAAAAAAAACAAAGTATGTTGGTGCTGGGACCAAAAAGATTTCAGATCCCATTGATCTTTCTCATGTGGAATCTTGCAGGGGTATCATGAGAATCATAGAAGTCATAAGACCCAAATTCTTGAGGCATTCCCTCGCAGTGGCTTAAGTCTGAATGGAAGACCCTAGAAATAGATCTAGATATAGATATATTTTTTCCTGTGGAAAAAAAAGCTCTTCTTTCAACTGTGGTGTTTAGATGACATCCCAGAAATACAATCCTATGAAAAGGAGTAAAAAAAGAGTTTTTAATATTCACTTGGAATCCTAGCTTATGTAAGAGATCTCTCACCCAGAAGAGAGAGAAAAAGAGATTCCTGGCCCTTTTAAAAATACTCTACAAAGGCAAGCAAATTCTCCAGATATGGAAAATGTGGATACCCTGTAGCCTGCAATGAGCGATAACTGATCTAGACACTTTGTGAAAACTCTTGGTGCAATTTGTAGTCCAAAGGGTAAGGCAGATAACTGATAAAGTGATCCAGACTCACAAAATCTTAAAAAATGTCTGAAATCTGGATGAATGATGATAAGGATGCTTTAAGTCTAGTGTTACCAGGAAGCTTGAATGAGGAATAAGAGGTAACAGATTGTGAAGTGATATTATTTTGAATTTGGCCACTATCACGAACAGGTTTAGGAAAGAAGGATTCAGAACTAGTCTCCAAGCATTTTCGTTCTTTGGTACTAAAACATCCTTGAATAAAACCCCTTTCCCATCTGGGAAGGGAAAACTGGTTCTATCACTCCCTGGGACAGCATATGATGGACAGGTAGAAACAAAATATCTGGTCTGGAGAATGAGGAATGACCCTCTGAATGGAGGAATTTCCTCCCATTGCCATTTGTAACTTGATGAATGATCTTCAGAATCCATTTGTCTGAAAATATCTGTTGCCAGAGAAAAGTTGAGATTCAGACTTTCTAGAAGAGAAAAGGTGTGTCAGGGTGGAAGGGATGAACAAATTCTCTTAAATAGTCATTCTAATTTATTAGACTGTATTTGGTATTGGGTGTTTCCAGAATTAATCTTGAGACACATTGACTTTTCTTCTTAAATATGGGTTTACCAGTATTTTGTTGAGAATGTTTATTTATTTATTTGCAAAAATTGGATGAGGGGTTAGAGAATCCCTTAGAAAATTTGGAAAAGCAGGGCTGAAAAATATTAGAGATTCCATGTATCAGCTAACTCCTTTCATCACACTTTTTTGATAACCTCTGCAACAGAGGAACCAAACACAAAATCTGTATCAAAAGTATAATTTAAAATCTCATTTTTAAACTTCATCTGGGGGTTCTGAGAATGCAACCATGCAATCCTCTTTAAAACAGTATCAGTGGCCATAGCCCTGGAAGAAGTATCAACAGAGTCATACACACACTGCAAACAATGAGTAGTGACTTGAAAATGGAAGAAAATCATTTAAGCAGATTTTTCCACACAAGAGGAAACTGCAGACAAAACATTCCTCATACTTTCACAATTAAGGACAAACCTTAATATATGAGTCTGAAATTTCAAAATTCTAAAAATCAAAGTTGCAAAAGTATACACTTTTTTCCATACTTATCAATAACTCTTCCAATCCTTATCAGAAAGAATGGGATTAGAACTAAATGTTAAGCAGCAGAATGATTAACTAAAGCTAAAGCAGCTGGATCAGGTTTGGGAAGGGTGTATAAAAACTTAAATGTTTGAGGAACTTTATACATCCTGTCTGCCTTTTTAGGGGTAGCAGGCTGACTGTCAGGAAAATTGTCAGGCAGTAAAACACACACACACACACACACACACACACACACACACACACACACACACACACACACTCCAAATCTGACAGAAATGGAGGAATTGATGCAGGTTCTGGAAATTCCTTTGATAACAGCTCATAGTATTTCCTGTGGGACTAAGACATCTCGATGTTCTCCAACTGAAAACACTGACACATTCTAGAAATAGTCTCAGAGAAAGGTAACTCCTCACAGGGAGAGTCAGAAACTGAGCTCTCCTCTGAGTCTGAATCAGAAATCTGAGGAGAAACCCCTTATCTGTCCCTTCATTCTCCTGTCCAGATTCAGAATTTTGAATGTCTTCAGGAAAAGAGTTATCCCACTTTCTTTTCCCAGAAGCTACTTTACAAGAAGCATCAGGAAACAGCCTGAATTAAACCCTGAGCCAGACCCAGTAAACTATTCCTGCCTAAGGAAATTTGAAGAGAAGTAGAAACATACTTAGTTTTCTATTTTTGTAAAAATGCAATCAACAGTGTTACTAATGGCAGCAGCAGCTTGCCAGGGATGGGCACAATATTATGACAAAACAGGAAAGCCTTCCCTTTTCCTTCTCCCATAACCAACAAGAGTTGGTCTCCGTTGCCCACTGAGGGGACCCCAACAGCTGCAGAAGACATGGCTAACCCATGGTCCTTAATGGCTTTAGGTGCTACACCAGGGGGATCTAGGGTAAAATATCAGTTGTCTGAGGTACAACTAATGGTCTCAGCAAAGTCACCCCCCCCCCCCCCCCCCATGGCTGAGGCAAATTGATAGCCTGCTGTGATGGCAAAGGCTGTTTGATTAACATTTTCTTTTTGTGGCTGGAAGAAGGACCGACCATGGGACTGACACATTCTTCCATGGTCAAACTGAGATTGGCTTCTCTTTCCTGAAAAAAACAGGCAGCAAATGCCGGTAAAAACAAAGTCTTAAAAATGTCACTTTTTTTTTTTTTATAGACAAACACAGTAAAAAGCATTTTAAAACACTTTGCCAGCCCTATAAAATAAAATAAACATAATTTGTCCACAAAAATGTTTTTCAGTTACTTTAAACAACTTTTAAACTGACAGGAAAAAAGATTGCTCCTATTTAAATAGTACAGTACAGTCTTGTGACAGTCTGTTAAAACACAAACTCCTAGCTTTAAAATAACTTTCTTGAGGAGTAAAGTATCAATAATAAACAAAATGTTTAAATGGAAGGTTTTCCCTCAAAGGGAATTTATCTGCCTAGCAAAGGAACAACATAAGCTGAATGTTGATCCTCAAAAGCCTCAGAGGAGTGTAATCTTCAGCGTCAGGAAAGCTCTGAAGGGCTTAGTGCCCAGATTTGATTTTATTCAGCTCAGCTGACAATTTTGGCACATGGAAAGTGCCCTGAAACTTGGGATGCTGGCTAGCTGTTGTATCCTTGGCAGGAAACAATCCATATATCTAAGGCTGCTGCAGCAGTGATCAATATGATGAACATCCTGTCTTCCCAATTAACAAAAGTATACAGACATGGAAGGTGGCGACATTTTGGACTATAACAAGCTATAAAACAAAAACTGCTCAGCAGGGCTAGAGTGTCTCCTGACACATAAGTTATGTAATTTTATAACTGGACATTTAACACCAATGAAATAGAGCTCAAATTTCTGATCTAAAATGTGTGTTTTAATGCATGTCTTGAACCAGAAGAAAGTATCAAAAGCAGAATAATAGGTAATAGAGCTACTGACAAATTGAACACAGCACTCCCAAGTCATTTATTTCACAGTGGCTTTCAAAAGAACTGACAAGCTGGTTGTACTAAATGAAAGTCTGCTAGCTAATGAAGCTCTGTTTAGAAAGTAACAGTCTCAATCTGCTGCTAGAAATGTTCAAAGGCAAGCAAATACCAATAAAACATCAATAACTGAGGTAGTACATTTTAAATATGAGAAGAAGGGGCATGTTATTAAAACTGGTTAACTAGTAATGCTGTACCTAACAAAACTATGATTTTTAACCAAGCCATTACAAATGGATATGTTGTGCCTTTCAAAAAAATATGATTTTTAAGCAAATTGTTGATAAAGAAACTGTAGCAAATGCAGTAAAATAGCCATTAAAACATAGAATCAGCATACTGTCTCTGCACCCTTACTAAACTAGCTAAATGTACAGCACTAGTGGATGGGAAGGAATTAAAGGGATCAGTCAGTTCTGGGAGCACGGTCATACCTATTACGTAAACATGTTTCCAAAGCGTAAAAACTATGACAAGACCAAGGTGAAGGTAATGAATGTTCATGGTGATAGGAAGAGTATCCTATGACAGAAGTGGAAATTCAGACACTGCTGGGTAACATCTTGTAGCTTTAGTACATAATCTGGCACATGATGTTATAAAAAGTCAACACATCTTTCAGTTCAAGGCATTGTGGAAATTGTGGTGGTATGGAGCACAGTCACTTTATGGGCATAAATTTGCCTCAGTCAAAAATGTGAGGGGGCGCAGCAGCCTAACAGATTGCTAATAACACACAGACTTAATGGGAAAGGGCAATGTCAGCCTACTGAGAAAACAAAGTACACTCATGGCTGCCTGGATGATAGCCCCCTTAGAAGCTTGCTTGTTAGCAGGCATGAGGGCAAAACAGTAAAAAAAAAAGAATAGAGCAAGACAACAGAAGCCTTGAACACTGTTAAAATACAGGCCTGCTAAAGAAAAAGGGACAGGTGCAGAAACTCCAGGAGAAACTACAACCTGGCTTTAACTATAATCTGGAGAATAACCTGTGTTACCAGAAAAGCCCAATTATTAAGCTAGTGTAAGAAGTCACCACAGAAAGAGATATCTAGAAGAATCTATAGTGTATGATATTAAACCCTGTCAAAAATTCCAGTCATGAAATCTACCTTTGTGGAGACAAGAAATCCATAGTAATAAATCTTCTAAGAAAAGAAAGAGAACTTGAACAGATCCTAGGTTTCCATCTGTAACATCAAAACAGAAGCTTAGTCAGAAACATGACTCTTTGTAGCAGGTATTTAGGGAAACCAGTTAAAGTTAAGAATTTGTCAAAATCAGAAACACAAGAAAATCAGTGACATGAGCTGCCTTTTCTAGAGGAAGAAATCCACAAATAAGGGATTTATAGGGTCTATATCATGAAATCGACATTTGAAAATGTCGACTCACATTTGTTCAACATGAAAATGTCGACTCTAATGGCCAAATCACCGGTTGGCCAAAAAACAACGCCACACAAAAACAAACATATTTAAGTGGGGGGGCTTTGCCCCCCCCCCAATTAAATATTCTAACTCCGTGACTGCACTACAGTCGGGGGAAAGGGCAGGTGTAACAAAATGGCCAACCGATTTCTTTCCCTTGGAAAGAAATCGGTGATTTGGCCTTTTGGGAAAGTTGGAGTTTGACATTTCTGTGTCGAACAAATATGAGTTGACATTTTCAGATGTCGATTTCATGATATAGACCCATATTCATAGGTGAAGAGGCTATACACTCCAGTTCATGTCGGTGTACTGATGAAACTGTTCCTGACTTGACAGATTTATATATAAGCAATGAAAATTGTAGGAAAATAGAATGGTAGGATGATAACATTAAGCAAAGCCAGAGAAAATATAGTCAGATTGGAAGAAGAGACAGATTAGCAGGACAGCATTGTCTCATGCCTGTATTTTGAAATGAAAAATGACTTTTTTTACAGATTAAATAAAGAATGAGAAGGAATATGATTGCAAGTGTTCATTCCAAAACCTTTTAGAACACTTGGGAGGAAACCTGCACTTATTCATATTTTGGGAGAATTCTTAGGCATGGACAAAACCAAAGCAAGAATTTTAGCTAGATTTTATTGACACGGTGTAATGAAAGACATTTAAAAGTTCTATGCATCATGCCAAGAAGTTCAAAAGATCATACCACGGTCTGGATGCATACGTTCAGTGATATCTATGTCCTTCATTGTGGTCTCATTTGAATGGATAGGCACGGATCTTGTAGGCTCCATAGTAAAATCTAGTAATATCTGCCAACACAGTGTAGTGATTATTCAATTTTCTACTAAGTTTCCTGAAACAGTACCACTGCAAAAAGACAATGGTAAGGCAATAGCCAAAACGAGTGTTACTTCTCTCCAGAGTAGGGATACCCAAAGAAATAATCACAAAGCAGTGAACCCCATTTATGGCCAGTATAATACCCCAACTTTGCCAGTGTTATAAACTGAAATGGTTAATGACTTTGGTGCTCCACCCCCAGACTGATGGCTTAGTGGAGTACTTTAATGAGACTCTGTAAACTATGCTAACAAATAAGACTGCAGACTATGCTAAAAAGGGGGTGCAGAGCAAAATGTGGGATTGGAATCACTTACTCCCCTAATTCCTTTTTGTTGTAGGATAGGTGACTCAAGCTTCAATTTACTGTATGGGAAACATCCCTGAAATATAGCAAAGGAGACATGGGAGAAGGAAAAAAAAACATTCAGAAGTTGTAGGTTAAATTATTATGCAAATTGTTAAGGAACATATGCTTCTAGAATGGTATGTATCTTCTGTACTTCTGCTTTTTAACTGAAAACTCACACTGTACTGTGAAATACTTATGTTTCAAAATATAGTTATATGGTGAATTTAGGTTGAAAAATATAGTTTTGTTGTAGTTCTTCCTTCAGTTATCCTGTTAACATTGAACAATAATTAATATTTTTAATTTGTTTTAGTTCTGTTTGTTATTATTAGGTTCATAAGTTCGTGGGTATATACTGGGCTAATGATCACCAGGGCCTTTATAAACTTAACCATACAATCTGCCCCAATTATACCCCTTTGTCTCATGGACGTTTATTAAAAGGAGATATGTTAGTTAGGAAGTTTCTAGAAGTTATTCATATTTTGGGATATAGACATAACTATCTGCCTCTGCCTATGTTCTTAAAAAAGAGTTTATTTAATTACAATTCATTTATTTTTATATTAAACATTACTACTTGTGTTGGCCAGACATTTTTTCCCTAGATGAGAAATGCTATTTCATATTATTTGATGTATTGTAGCACTCAAGTGTGCTTATTTATATTCCTGTGTTTTTAGTTTTGTTGCAGTTACCATTTAATCTAGTCTGTGCACTTTGTTTACATTTAAACATTGTAGTAAGATGTTGATTGATTGATTGATTGATTAATTGATTGTCTAGTCTTCCTTTGTTATCTTGAATATCGACTAGCATATTTTGCATGGAATGTCATAAATTACTACATAGCATTTTGGTCAATGAAATCTTGGAAAGTGAGAGGATGCCTGAGAAGTGGAGACCAACTTTTAAGAATAAGGGTGATGTGTAGAGCTGTAGTAACTACAGAGGGATAAAACTGATCACTCACAGCATGAAGTTATGGGAAAGAGTAGTTGAAGCTAGGTTAAGAAGGGATGTGATGATTAGTGAACAGCAGTATGGTTTCATGCCAGGAAAGAGCACTACAGATGAGATGTTTTCTCTGAGGGTGTTGATGGAGAAGTATAGAGAAGGTCAGAAGGAGTTTCATTGTCTCTTTGTGGACTTGAAGAAAGTATATGACAGAGTGCTTGTATGAGGAAGTTGGGAGTGACAGAGAAGTATGTAGGAGTGGTACAGGATATGTACAAGGGCAGTGTGACAGTGGTGAGGTCTGTAGTTGGAGTGACAGATGCATTCAAGGTGGAGGTGGGATTACATCAAGGATCAGTTCTGAGCCCTTTCTTATTTGCAGTGGTGATGGACAGGTTGACAGACAAGATTAGACAGGAGTTCCCGTGGACTATGATGTTTGTGGATGATATTGTGACCTGTAGTGACAGTAGGAAACAGGTTGAGGAGACACTGGAGAGGTGGACATATGCTCTAGAGAGAAGAGGAATGAAGGTCAGCAGGACTAAGACAGAATATATGTGTGTGAATGAGAGGGAGGCTAGAGGAATGGCGAGGATGCAGGGAGTAGAGCAGGTGAAAGTGGATGAGTTTAAATACTTGGGATCAACAGTTCAGAGTAATGGTGAGCGTGGAAGAGAGGTGAAGAAGAGAGTGCAGGCAGGGTGGAGTGGGTGGAGAAGAGTGTCAGGAGGGATTTGTGATAGATGGGTACCAGAAAGAGTGAAAGGGAATGTCTACAACAGGGTAGTGAGACCAGCTATGTCATATGGGTTGGAGACGGTGGCACTAACGAAAAGACAGGAGTCAGAGCTAGAGGTGGCAGAGTTAAAGATGTTAAGATTTGCACTGGGTGTGACGAGGGTAGACAGAATTAGGAATAAGTATATTAGAGGGTCAGCTTAAGTTGGACAGTTTGGAGACAAGGCCAGAGAAGCAAGATTGCATTGGTTTGGACATGTACTGAGGAGGGATGCTGAGTATATTAGGAGAAGGATGCTAAGGATGGAGCTGACAGGTAAGCAGAAAAAGAAAGGCCTAAGAAAAGGTTTATGGATGTGGTGAGAGAGAGGACATGCAGGTGGTTTGTGTGACAAAAGCAAGATACAGAGGACTGGAAGAAATGGAAACAAATGGTCCACTGTGGCGATCCGTAATGGGAACAGCCAAAAGAAGAAGATGATTTCAGTCAATGTGTGAAATTAATTTTGCTACATTAATTAAGTATGCATTGTAAGGAAATAAAGTATTTGCTTATACCAAATTTCAGTGACTGATTATACTTTGTTTCATTAAAGCAGCTTTGCAGGAAATGACAACAGTAGATAACATAAGCACACCAGTACACATTATATGTAGCCTGAATATGCAAGCATAGCAGTACAAAACATATGTAGCCTGAATATGCAAGCACAGCAGTACACAATATATGTAGCCTGAATACGCAAGCACAGCAGTGCAAAACATATGTAGCCTGAATACGCAAGCACAGCAGTACACAACATATGTAGCCTGAATACGCAAGCACAGCAGTACACAACATATGTAGCTTGAATACGCAAGCACAGCAGTACACAACATATGTAGCCTGAATGTGTAAGCACAGTGGTACACAACATATGTAGCCTGAATACGCAAGCACAGCAGTACACAACATATGTAGCCTGAATACACAAGCACAGCAGTACACAACATATGTAGCCTGAATACGCAAGCACAGCAGTACACAACATATGTAGCCTGAATGTGTAAGCACAGTGGTACACAACATATGTAGCCTGAATATAGCACAGCAGTACACAACATATGTAGCCTGAATACGCAAGCACAGCAGTACACAACATATGTAGCCTGAATACGCAAGCACAGCAGTACACAACATATGTAGCCTGAATACGCAAGCACAGCAGTACACAACATATGTAGCCTGAATGTGTAAGCACAGTGGTACACAATATATGTAGCCTGAATACGCAAGCACAGCAGTACAAAACATATGTAGCCTGAATATGCAACCACAGCAGTACACAACATATGTAGCCTGAATGTGCAAGCACAGCAGTACACAATATATGTAGCCTGAATACGCAAGCACAGCAGTACACAACATATGTAGCCTGAATGTGTAAGCACAGTGGTACACAACATATGTAGCCTGAATACGCAAGCACAGCAGTACAAAACATATGTAGCCTGAATACGCAACCACAGCAGTACACAACATATGTAGCCTGAATATGCAAGCACAGCAGTACACAACATATGTAGCCTGAATACGCAAGCACAGCAGTACACAACATATGTAGCCTGAATGTGTAACCACAGTGGTACACAACATATGTAGCCTGAATACGCAAGCACAGCAGTACAAAACATATGTAGCCTGAATACGCAAGCACAGCAGTTCACAATATATGTAGCCTGAATTTTTACTTTATCAATGTCCTTTGTAAACCTTGTGCAACTAAATGCAGATGCCAATTAGTTTGCTGTACAAAGTAGAAATGAAAGTAATTCTACAGCTGCCTTTATGTACTACCTCACTGCAAACAACCATAACTGTGACAGGATTAATTTTTAATGTTGACATTTAATTAAGATTTGGAAATAGGTTTAACATTATTCTTACAAATCAAAAAGTCACTGAATTAAAAATAAACAAGAAAGGAATAAATACAAAAGAAAATAACAGACTGATATCAAAAGCAAAAGATGAATTTATTTGAGTAGCTGAGTCTGTCCTGCATACCTTACAACTGTTGTGCTTCTTCAAAATAAAATAATGGCATGTAATGAATCTTAAAAACTATATTCTAAAAGTTACATGTTGTTAAACCACTAAGCATGTCAAAATGCAAGCAGTGCATTAGATTAGCTGGTTTGCTCTTCATTAAGGGAGCAATCCATACTTTTTTGTAAGCCCTGTTGACAAATGAAACTCTTATTTTAGTCTACTGTTTCATTTCAGGCAAAGACAGCGTAATATCCATGTCAACTCCTTTAAGTATTTCTGTTAAACAAAAAGCAGTAGCCGTAAACTTAAGAAAAATGCCCTTTATACACCGACTTTACATTTACCTAATGCAATACTCATATTTTCTTTTAAAATATATTTTTAATGTTTAAAATATATATTTTACATATTCAGCAAACGTTTCTTTGATTTTTTTGTCTGATTCTACCTGTGTAGAATGATTGACAAGGACATGTAGCTAAATATACAAAACATTCAGTTGAAAAAGTCACAGAATTTATAAAGTGATTAATATAGCCACTGATGGGGTGTATAAAAGAAATGCATACTGAGACACAAATATAAAACATAACAGTTTTTTAATGAATTACAGATTTTATAATCAATATTTCTGATAGAGTTTTATTCCTGCTAGAAACATACCCAGACTTCTACCTTACTGTATTCTTAATATTACAGTTTTCCATTAATACTACTTGTCTTACAGTTTTCCATTAATATGTACCAATATTTCATTAAAATACCATAAAGCATATTAATATTTGAAACATATTTTGTTATAAAAATTAAGCAGATACAGATCTCAACACATCTTTCGTGTGTGTGTGTGTGTGTGTGTGTGTGTGTGTGTGTGTTTAATGTTTCACATAGTTTATGTTTAACATGTAAATAAGCATTATTCATCAAACCACGTAGATCATTTCCAAAAATAAATGTTTTCTTCATGTCCATTATTTCTCATCAAACTGTGACTTGTCACTAGTGTTTCTCTACAAATCCAATTTTAAGAACATGATTTTAATATTTAAGTGGTTACAACTGTTATAGGTTCATAGGTTCATAGGTATGTACTAGGCTCACAACTACTAGTGCCTTTATAAGCCTAGCCACACAACCCAACCCAACCCAATTGCATCCCCTTGTAACATGTTCATCTTAATTGGAGGTAAGTTAGTTAGGGAATATTTACTACTGGCCTATGTCTATAAGAGACATGAGAGCCAGCCCAGGGATGAATTTGTGATCTTCCCACCTATTGTCAAGATTACATTTGAATACATTTAGGGAGGGACTCTGTTTCACATGGATGGGGATACTTTGAGTCACATATCTGCCTCGCCAGCATGTTCTATTTATGTTGCAAGCAAAGTTAAAATCCCTGGATCTAGTGTTTCTTGTGCTGTGTTCATTTTGTGGCTGTGCAAAAGCTCCATCAGGACTGGATCTAAGGATACTTTATATGCCAAGCACAGATTGCCTCTCAACAACTTGTAGGAGACAGAGTATAGAGACAGGGCTCTAAAGTGAACTGTTTAGGACAGTGTCTTAATACCCTGGATTCTGTTGGTGAGGAACCTGTCTGGGTATTCCAGCTGTTGCATATGCCTAGTCAGGTACATGCCGAGGGGGGCATTGTACGCAATGATGGGTCTGATAAGGGATGAGTAGAGTGGTACTATAATTTCTTTGGACCTGGATGCCATACCCGTTCTTATAAGTTGGGCGACATAGAATGATTTTCTTACTACCTTAACTGTTGTTGGTCAAAGGCCAGATTAGTGTCTACACATCTTCCCAGATCTCTAACTACCGGATCATCTCTTTGGGATGTCTTATCCATGGATTAATTTGCCTGGGTAGATGTTTTCCCAGAAGGCACTATAATTCACTTCTTTACATTGAGTTTCAATTCATGGCTTTGGCACCAGTCATTTGTCTGTCTTAGACCCATTTGCAGGATGTTAGTATGAAGGGGAGAATTCATGATAGCTCCCAATTTGCACTCATCTTTTAACTTGTTCAGCCAGAGGTCCTTGAAATGAGCTTTGACATCTAAGAAGTATATGACAAGCAGGGGTGGTACCAGCATGGGGTCTTGTGGTACTCCATTAGTGACCTGCCTCTTAGTAGAGGTGGTCTCACCAATCCTTACTTCTTGGATCCTATCTGTGAGCCAGTTGGCAATCCAATAAGTTGTGTGTGAATTTATGTCTAGTTTGGTGAATTTGCCCGCAACACCTGAGTAGAGTATTGTGTCAAATGCCTTAGCCAAGTCTAAGTAGGCAGTATGCACCATTTTCCCTTCATCATCATAATATAAAAGATGATTTTTGTCCATACTCTGTGCCCATACATTCTCATAAAAATATATAGTAACATTCAACCTATACTACATATGTTAGTATAATAGTACATATGCTATATTACTTACATAACATATTTAATATGTAGCAACAACAATTGGAGGAGACCATTTGGCATAAAAGTTATGGTCTTCACTTCCCATGCACAAGGTACAAGATTCAGGGTTCAATCCTGATCATCGACCAATGCCTGTTTGAGGTTTGTATGTTCTCCCTGTGTCTCTGTAGGGTTTCTCCCAACTCTGAGTGTTTCCATCTCAAACCCACCTAAGAATGGAGCTGTGGACAGCAGCACAGACTCTAGATGGTGCCCTATGGGGGAAGAATTGTATAGACCAACTGCTTTGGGCATATACTGTGGTGAGCAGTATCCTCAGGATAATAGAAAATATATCATAGTCTGCAGGCCGTGGCAAGACTAGCCACTCGACAGTGTAAAAATATGGTGCCATGTGATCTGGCTGGGTTGATTAATGTGTATTAGGTATTTGCTGATGATAAATGGGTTGAGGACCCGGCCTACTCTGACTTATGCTAGGGACCCATGCTAATTGTGGGAGGGGTGTATGTACCCCTATTGGCCAGGGTGTGCCTGCTGTAAAGCCCAGCAGCGCTGGGTCAATAAGCTACTGGCTGGCCTGTGTCCAGTCCCAGCTTGGGTTACCTGGGATAGCTCTGTTGAGGGAAAGCTGAATGTAAAACCAATCAACCGGCCAAACGTGAACTAAGAATTGCCACACAATGTAGGTTCCCTGACAGGGCACAGCTTGGAAGTAGATGACATGATGGTAAGGAGGCTAGACAGCCTCTGTATCTAGGAGACAATGTGGAAGGGCAGTGCAGCAAAGCCACTTGGAGTGGGATTTAGAGTCTACAAGGAAGACAAGCTATAAATGGTTCCAAACAGAGACGTCACCACAATGCCCAGACATCCACGGAAGTACACTTTTTTGTTGGTTATAAGCTAGAAATGGTGTGGGAATAGTGGTGAGGAGAGGTTTCTGAAAACAGTGAGGGACGTCATCAGAATTAGTGACAGTCTTGTGGCAATCAGACTCCAGAGTAAGGATAAGGCACTATTCAAAATCTCAGCCTATGCCCCACAACAGGATTGTGATAGTGGGGAGAAGAGTACATTCAGACAGAAGTTGTAGGACCTACTAAATAAAGCAGGGCAACAGGAATTGGTGTTGATAATGGGTAACCTGAATGCACATATCAGGACAGACAGAATAGGATATGAGGACTGCCTGGGTCCACATGGGTGGGACAACAGGAATAAAGGAGGAGAAGCCATTCTAGACTCCTGTCTGGCAAAATGTCTTCATAGTGGCCGACACATGGTTCAACAAAAGGACACCGGAAATTCCAGTGTCAAAGTCTGTGTTACCGGTGACATTTGGGCGGGGGGGGGGGCAAGTCCCCCTGCACCCCCTGCATATTTTATATTCCAACTCTGAGATTGCAGTACAGTGAGGAAAAGGGTAAATGTCCTGATCCCCACTGCAGTACAATCTATTATCAGAATGTCAATCCCATATTAGAGAATGCACACAATCATTTGCTAATTAGGATTTGAACATTTCCAGATCGGCATTACTCAAACCGGAAAAGACGTATTTGACCATCCCAGTTTAGAGTAAGCGCTGCACCACATTTTGATAGTAAACCTTGCAGGACAGCAGAAAACAATCTGGTGACGATGATTTGGGACAGACAGGAAGAAGGCAAGAGGAAACAAGGCTGTCCAGCATAGAGATGGATGGATTGTGTGAGGAAAGATCTGTGACACTCAGGAATGAGTGTCAAAGAAGATAGGAGAGTGGCATTGAATAAGGAGAGATGGTGAAAGGTGACAGTGCACCCCAACCCCTTGTAAAAAATGGGAAAAAGGGAGTTGGTGATGATGTCCAAAAATGGTACTGCAGCTGCACTGTGGTGAAAAATGAAATGCAAACCTATCAAACTCAAATGTAAATGTTCTTTAAAAACCTGTAAAACATCCACTTGTAAAACATCCACTGAACCCTCCATACAAAAAGCAATTGATAAATAATTTACATTGTCCATATGACACTAGAAAAAATAATCTTCCCAAAAATACAAAAATATTTGTTTAACTTAATACATCAGTGAAGAATATTATGGTCTCATTTGGTCTACAAGTATCTTGTTAGTTAAACATAAAAATATTATGTTTTAAAATAATTTCAACCAAGCCCAGCTCTCCTGGCTATATCATAAAAGCATGCTGTCAGAGGCTACATTTTATCACTGTACAATGTGACACATTTATAGATAAGAATTACATTTTTGTGCTGAATTACAGCAACTGTTTTATTTCAGTTGGTTTCACTACAGCAATTTTGTATACCCTTGCATGAGTGAAAAAAGGAACCATCACAACAGTAGATGGCACTGAGAAATGTAGACGATACAATAGTAAACTTCATTTGTAGAATGAATTGTTATTTAGCAAAGTCCTTTATAAGCCCTGTTTAGCCAGGTCAGACACCAGCTAGTTTGCTGCACAATGTGCTAATGAAATTCTCCCATAACCCCCCATTATTTTTCCTCTATCTCTGCAAACAGTTGCAAGCATGCCACAATGGATATCAGATTTTAGCATTTCATTAAGATTCAAAAAGAGATAATGTATTATGTTTGTTCTGTGTAAATGACCAATGGCATTTGCATGTTTAAATGTAGTTTAGTGTAATTAACTGCATTGCCAGACTCAGAACTTCATGAGTAAATTGCTTTTTCAGTGAAAAATACTGGAATTGAATGACCTACCGTGATCATAGGTCAACACTGCGGTATTTTGTGAAACACTTGATGCTTAGTTTTAATATTCAGACTTTAGCCTTGCAAATCCCATGAAGTGTGACAATAACAATTACAATTACTTGACACATTCTTCACTAGTATTCTTGCTAAAGGAAGAAAAAGTGATTTCCACAGAAATAATTCTTGAGATTATTTTACTAAGCTCTCTCTCACAAACATGGGCTGTGAAAAGATAAAGTTTTATATGCAGCTTTAGTGAAGAAGCACATTGCTTTTCTTACTCAAGGTGGGTTGGTCTTGCTACCTTGAATTAATACCAACAATCTGAAGACAAGTGCCTCTGAAGGACCACTAAGGCTGTATT
Source organism: Protopterus annectens (assembly GCF_019279795.1). Taxonomy (NCBI): domain Eukaryota; kingdom Metazoa; phylum Chordata; order Ceratodontiformes; family Protopteridae; genus Protopterus; species Protopterus annectens. The sequence goes on along the minus strand of NC_056740.1, from coordinate 340,495,846 downwards.
CAGATGTCTGCTTTCTAGATTATTGTAACTACTTTGTTAATGTATTTCTCTCACTTTCTGTTTGTTGCAGTGGAAGTGTTCACTTCCAGTAACAGGACTTTTGAAAATATTGGAGATACCTTCACTGTTAAAATAGTTTCTAATGAACAAAGGTGCATTCATATCTTGATTTATATTGCCATCCATGCTGACATTCCCTTCCACAAGATATACTATTAGTATCAGATTACAGAGTTAGCCAAAAATGTGTGTGTGTGTGTGTGTGTGTGTCTGTGTGTGCTTACAATATCTACAATGTCCTGTTTCATAACCTTGAAAACATAGCATAATTTGCTAGCCACTATGAATGGGCAAAAATAATTTGTTTTCTCTGGCCTATAGGTACACTGTGTTAGTCTAAATGAGTACAGACACAGACACCACACATATGCACGAGTGGCACACACCCACACACGCACACAGGCACACGTACACATGCATACAGACACACGCACAAACACAACCATACATGCACACACGCACACGCACACACACACAAAATACATTATATAGGTGTATATAACTTGCCAGTTTGATATATCTATATATATATATATATATATATATATATATATATATATATATATATATATAATTGCACTGCTTCAGCTGGAGTATGTATTTGTTATTACTATAATTACATTTTTTAATAACTAGCAGCAGAGCTTTCAGTATTTCTCTGTTATAAGTCAGTGCATACTGGATGCTTTTGCTATCAACTTAAAAGTCTTTGTTTTTTCCAGTATGTCTGTAATTTGCATGAAAATACAATTAATCTTTCAACTGGATCCTACCCAATTTGGCTTTGTCAAGGGCAGATCCTGCCTCTTGAACTTGGTCGACTTTTTCGAAACAGTCACTAAGGCCATTGATGAGGGTAAGGCAGTTCACACAGCCTACCTTGACCTAGAAAAAGCGTTCGACACAATACCCCACTCGGGCATCATAGAAAAGCTCACCAGCTTAGATGTAAACCCATATGTCACAAGATGGGTTGCAAACTGGCTCAAGGACAGAACCCACAGGGTTAGAGTTGCTGGTGCCATGTCAGACTCTAAGCCGGTCATGAGTGGTGTCCCACAGGGCTCAGTCCTGGGCCCCCTCTTGTTCGGCATTTATTTTTCTGAAGTGCAGGCAAACATAGGGGGATTGTGGCTGACAAAATTTGCAGATGACTGCAAACTGGGCACCATAATTGACACTCCATCAGACACAGACATCATCCAGAGAGGTCTCATAGAAATGGATAACTGGTGCCAGAGCCATGGCCTTAAGCTAAATGCCAAAAAATGTATAGTCATACCCTTTGGGAAAAACAAGGTAACCCCTAATTACCACACAGGTGGTAATCCATTAAACATGGAAGAAGTTATCAGGGACCAGGGGACCCAAGTTGACAGTAACCTCTCTTTTGACACTCACATTGCCAAAGTGGTTAGGAAGACCTTCTACATTGCCCACCTGATCATGAAGGGATTCACATCCAGATCAGGAGAGGTCATTGTACCCCTGTACTCTTCACTTATCAGACCAATGATTGAGTACAATGCCCCATTCGGAATGTACCTTACCCGACACCTGCAGCAGTTGGAAAGACCCCAAAAGTTCCTCACCAAAAGGATAAAGGGGCTCAAACATATGTCATACGCTGCCCGACTGAAGAAACTCCAGCTCTGTTCAGTCGCATACCGTCTGCTCAGAGGTGATCTGTGCCTGACATACAAGGCCATGTCCAACCCGGAATTAATGGACATGCTCCACCTCAAAAAATCCAAATCCACCAGAGCCACGAGAGCAAGAGACTTAAACCTCAACATGGATATAAATAGGACGTGCTGGAGGGACAGATTCATCACCCAGAGACTCCCTACACTATGGAACAGAATCCCAGTCCATGTGAGGCAGAGCCCCTCACTGACTCTGTTCAAGTGAAATCTTGACGAGTGGATGGGAGATCGTAGGTTTACCCCGGGAATCATCTCTGTGTCACTGCTGGACAGAGGCACAGCAAACTAATGGGTATAGTATTCTCATCCTAAGGGGTGGTGAAAGCCACACACACTCTGGCTAGGCTTATAAATGCCCTAGGGCAGATAGCCTAGTATGAACCTATGAACCTATGAACTGGATTCCAAAAGAATTGGCAATACATTTACTGCTCCAGTTGTGAAAACAAGTTCCACTCTGATTTGACGTTGTACCAAAGGGCAGAGCACGCATAAGACTATCTAATTCCACAGGCACTGCTAAGTCTGCCATATATCTGCCTGCAAAATATCTACTGGAATACAACCATTAATTACTTTGAAAAGAGAGGCTTTTTTTTTTCATTTCACACTTTTATATTTATGGACATCAGACTTGGTCTTAAGCTCTTTGTTTTCAAAGTATAGACAGCTGATTCTCTTTTGCTGAATCGATGAGCTCAGAAAAAGAGTAAAAATGTCATGTCTACAGCTAGTGGGTTTACCTTTTTTGGCCTGAATGCAACAGCAAAGACTAAAAAAGTAAAAATGTGAAAAGTTATGGGCATTCAGAAGTTGTGTAGCTGAAATACTGGTAGGTCATTAAGAGATCTTTCACATATATCCCATGTGTCTCCACTACAGGAGGTTTAAGGTATTATATAGTGAAGATCCTAGATTGGTTGGGTCTTTCTTGCTGTTTTTACTGAAGGTTTGTCTGTGAAACCTTTTTACCATTTGCTTTATGTATATATATATATATATATGTGTGTGTGTGTGTGTGTGTGTGTGTGTGTGTGTGTGTGTGTGTGTGTGTGTGTGTGTGTGTGTGTGTTCATGTAGGTAGGTAGGTAACAGGAGAGGTGGAGAGGGTGGCAGTTGTTGGACTGAGGCTAAACGTTATCAGACTAGAGTTGGGAATGGATGAAGAAAAAATAAAAGGAGTCATAATTTGGGAGGGGGGGGGGACATAGCATGAAAATTCCATAGAAGGATTCTGGTTAACAAAGTAGGGCTGAAGACAGACAGGTGAGAATGGGTACTTGCATGGAGACATAAAATTAAGGGAATGCATAGGAAATAAATTCCAAGAAAACTGCCTGAAGGAGACTAGCAAAAAAAGAAATGCATCTTTCATTAAGACCTGGTGCTGCTGGTGTAAATGGCAAGTAATAAATTTAGCTTCAGTTTAGCTTTACCGTTTAAAACTGTGTAAGTGTGTAAGGCTGTTGCGTCACTTTATTAATGCTGTTTGACAGTGACACTGGTAGCTTTGACAGATAGTTTAGTGCAAATCCTTCTAGCTGCCCTCTTTTCTTAGTCTGTAAATCAGAGGTATATCTAGCCTTTAACCCTTGACACATGACGTCGATGTCATTCTTCATGAGTATGCTGAGGTCATGCCATGAAGCCGACATCCTGGTTTTCTCTTTCCTTGACTGTATCCTAAGTTAAATATAACATTTTTAAAGTTTCTGCAGATGCAGGTAATGTATAAGACATCTGCTTTGTTCCTTAACTCTTGTTCCCTTTTCACAGCTTTGTTTGTCAATAGTGCCTTGGTGGCTTTGCAAAGAGCAGTCAGTCCTAACTTATGACCCAGCAAAGATGGATGCGAGTGGGTTTTGAGCTTTAAAATTGTGAATTCCCTCCATATAACTTTCATATCCGTGGTGCCAAATCTTCAAATAGAGACCTAATGCATTTTATGTAAGACTGAGTACTGTGAATGGTTAAAACTCTTCATGGGTGTCAACACATCTCCTTCCACGTGATCTGCAAACCGTCAGGTTAAAATGCTGTAGACTAATGAAGAGATAGCGAGTAAACTCTTTTCACCCTAATTAAGCACAAATTCACTCACAGGGATGTCGAATAAGGTTATGCCATCCTAATTAGTCACAAGATTCACTCACAAAAATAATGCCTCTCCTGTTAAGCTCTGCTTTAGGGGCAACCACCTACTTTCTGAGTCATCTTTGGGTGCTACTGATTTCACTGTTTACATTTTTATTAGCTGTTGATGATTCACTGTTCAATTTTTTATTAAACATGATTACTACACTCTTTTTGCTGTTTTGACACTGAAGAAGTAGGTTTAACCTACACAACATTTAACTAGATTATGTGTACCTGTCTTTCTTAATTTGGTTTATTGTAAGAAGGCCATTGATATAATGGCCATTGATAACTCCTCTAGAACTTTTTCCTTTTAATTACAGACTTTATAATTCTTCCATCATGTTATCTTGTTAAGTGGGGTGGGCTCATGGTTTCTACAGGCAGAATTATATTTAGGCATGAATGCTTGTTTTATTTTCAAGGACAGTAATTGTAATTTGTGGAACTGCAAAATAAGTTGAAATAGGAAAATGTATTCTAATTCTGACACTGTGGTTTCTCTAAGTATTCTTTCTTCTCCAAGGTACAGTAATGTTGATCAGCAGCAGGGGTGTGGGGGATGCCTACCGAAATGACTGAAAAGTGCAAGAGGGAGTTTTGGGATTTGCTGTTTTTTTGGTTGAATTGCAATTTGCTTTCTAAAGTGTTAGGACTTGCATTGCTGTGTCTTATGATTTGGAGCCTTCAGATACAGAAACACTATATGATGTGACATGGGGGTTCCTATTACGTGATCAAAGATGCATTCTGTCGAATGCATCTTGATCGAACATAAAAGAACGAAAAGGCAAAATAGCGAAGCGGCTTTTAAGCAAATTCTTTCCCTGGGAAAGAATTCACTTGGCCACTTCTGTTACTTTGCCGTTTTCGGCACTGTAGTGTGATCTCAGAGTTGGTATATTTAAGTAGGGGGGGTGTGGGGGGCACAGCCTCCACTTTATGTAATGTTTTAAAGTTTTTTTTTTTTGAACAGCGATTTTTTTTCCCTTGAAAAAAATCACTGTTCTGAGATTTCAACATTGTAACCTTTCACTTACATGAGGTCGATTAATCATCGTTCGCTTTTTTAAGCATTCGGTGATGTAATATAGACCCTGACATGGCACTGAAGAGCTTATATAGACTGCCTTGGTATAATTTATTTATTTATATTTGTTTTCCTGGATTGAGCACTGATCTCCATGGACTGGTGTCTGGTTACATGACTTGCTCAGAGTCACAGTCAGGCAATGGAAGCTGAGGGAATCAAACCTTGCACCGCTGGACCACAGGAAGCAGCTCATTAATGCGCTAAGCCAACCGCCAGACTGCAGAGAGATATCAGAAAGCAGAGAGAAGTTGGGAAAAAGATTAACTAGGTAGGTAAGCCATGGTTGGTGGAGGGAGAGCTGGCTTTTCTACACAGTCAGATATGGATTTATGCTTCTAGAGTACCTGGGGAAGAGCTAGATATAACCACCCACGACAATACTACACTGATGTCCATTCACTAAGGGACTACCACTTAAACTGGTAAATTGACTGCTTCTGTGCTCTAGTAATACTGTTATTTATGCTAACAGTTTAAAATATTTAACAAAAGGCAATTGTATTTGTTAATCCTGGATATGGGTTGTATAGGCATGACAGAGAAAGGGCAGATGGGTGTGCATTAGCAATCTACATGGAGGAGCACATTAGTTACAAGGTTATAAAAGAGGAAGAACACCAATCTAAGAATGGGGCAAAGGACTGGCTATGGCCAGAAGCTAGGTTAAGTGCCCTGGCAGTTAAAGTAGAAGGGGGGCTGGTGGACTCATACAGTGTATTATCTCCCAGGCACAACAAAAGAGCAGGATGGGAGACTGGAGCAGAGAATAAAGGAGTGCAGTTAAAGGGCAAGGGTAATTCTCATGGGGTGTGGTCTGAATTGGCCAGGAACAAACCAAGAGAGGTGAGCTCCAGGGGAGGTAAGAAACAGGCATCGATTGAGGTATTGGCTGATGGGTGGAATGGTGGGTCAATCATCTTGTGCAGGACTGTTACAGAAAGGGTGGAATTCTGGATGTGGTCCTAATGCAGAGGGTGTCCAGATTAAGCAGTAGTCAACAGTTATGATGCCATGGTGTGGTGTAGAAGAGAGGGAGGATAAGAATACAGAGACAAAGATGATGATATAGCATTTTAGAACAATGGAGTATGCTGTGCTGGGGCAGTTGATGAAGGGTGAGTTAAGAGAGTGAGAGCAAACTGTGGGAGTAAACATGCTTTAGGTGTAGGTCATGGATGACATATTTGGAGCTATAAAAAACGAATCTGAGAAAGATGCAAAAAGGCAAGAAAGAGAAGAAAGTCGGTGTGGTTACAGAGGAAATTAAGGGTACAATTAGCACAAAAGATGAAGGCTAAAATGAGTAGAAAGTAGTGGATGGACGAAGGCAGAATAGGCATATCACAAGGAGATGCGAAAAAAACGTAATTAAAATGACAGAGACAGCAAGGATTGAAGATGAAAGTAAGGAAGCAGTAGGGATCAGGAGCTTTTTTGAGGTGCATGCCAGAAATAAGGAATGGAGGCACATTAATGGCCAGGCTGAGCAAAAGATGGGAAGGAGATCACAGAAGGCTGAGTAAAAAGCAAAAGTACTGAACTTAACTTCATTCTTCAGAGAGAAAATTAAGTAGAAAGTGCCAGAGTGCCAGTGAGGTAGAGTAGAATACTGGGAACATTAAAACAGACCCTAGCAGATGGAGGTGGAAAGGGGAATGGCTGTACCTATGGACGGTAAGCCACAGGGACCAGATGGGCTACCTGCCATAGTCCTCAGAACTCTGGCAAGTGTGTTAGCAGAACACCATGACAGAGATCTTCTCCAGATTATTGACTACTGCAGAAGTGTTTTAGGACTAAAAGGCAGCAAGTTTAGTACCTTGGACAAGGAGGGGAGAAATAAAAATTCAGGGAACTGCAGGCTTGATAGCATAACAAAAATGGGAGAGAAAGTCATGTGGAGTATCCTAAAGAGAACACTAGTAGCATTTCTAAAGAACATTAAAGTTTAAAGCAGATGTTAGTTAAAAAGGGGATAATTAATAGGGCATATAGAATATTGCTTGATAAATATAAGAATCAATCAGAGGACATTAGAAAAAACTGGGATGAGAGGCTGGAAAGTCACATTACAAAGGAACAAATGGAGGACATCTGTATGGCATAAAAGTCCAGAAGATTTAGGATTTTTGTTTGGAAGTATTTGCATAGGTATTTTTATACTCAAAGCAAACTTTAGAGATTGTTTTCCCTCAGGTGGATAGCAAATGTTGGAGGTGTGATGAGAAAGAGAGAATTAACTGGGAATGTTTTGGGAATGAAACAAGATGAAAGATTTAAAAAAAATCCTTATAGAGTACTCTCAGAAATGTTGGGGGAGCAAATGGCTGAAACTAAGGAAATGATTCTGTTGAAGTGGGACACAAAAATTATCATCCAGAAGAGATCCATATCAAGGCTGGTAAAGCAGCATGATGCACTAGGGCTTCTTTATGTCCAAATAACTATCTGGAAGGTTCCTTAACACATTTTAGCTAGCTACACAGCTCCCTCTATGACCCAAGAAAGGCACAATGCTTATCTACAGGAACTAGAATCACTCAGTATTAAACCCAATACCATTTTCTTACATGATCTAAACTATCCAACTATAGACTCGGAAAATAACATCACCACTAGTGCACAAGCACGGAGATTCCTGGACTTTGTAAATACCACCTCTCTTAAACAATTAGAGTACCCAGTGGGGAATAACAGCTTGGATCTTGTCCTTACCAATATGGGGGCATCTTGTACCTTCCCTTGTACACATCATCACTTGTTAGGTCTGATCATAAATCTGTCTCCTTTGAAATAAAACTGAAACCAGAAATCCCTTCCATCCAAGGTACCTTTATAGGAACAAGCGCAGGGTAAATCTCAGAAATAAACTCACATGGTGGGACAATAATATCAACAAGCTTTATGATAAAAGGAAAAGAATTTCAATAGAGCCCCCATCACTAAAATAAACAAACAACTCAGGAGCTTGATAAAATCCACCAAAGCCACGTCTGAAACTAAAATAGATACCCAAACCTAAGACAATCATGAGGCCTTATTAGTTATGTTTGTAATCTCAAAAGTACAGTTCAGCAATATGCGGAGTTGATTGTGAATGCTGTTGCCTATGCTAAGGCCAAAGATATAGCAAAACTACTGGTTGATAAATTTAGCTTTAACTTTACCCCTCTCTCCCCTCTGTCTGTCCCTCAAGATAAATCTAAAACTGGCTTACCTCCAGCTATCTCACAAGACCAAGTCCTAAAAGTGCTATTAAAAGCTAAAACTACTGTATTGATGGGTCCAGGCAAAATCCCTAAACACATCTTAAATAGCATGAATCACACTTTAAGCACACCCCCTAACAACATCATTCAGCCTTTGCCTCCATACAGGTTTTGTACCTAGCAAATGCAAAACAGCTGCAGTCATTTCCTTGCATAAGTGAGGACCTTCCACAGAACCAGGTAATTACAGACCCATAAGTCTGACCATCCTCATATGTAACACCATGGAAAGACTTATCATGGAACTAATTAATAAGGAGATACGGGACCTCCAAAAACTTGACCTATTTCAGTTTGGATTCATCAAGGGCAGGTCATGCTTACTCATCCTGTTGGATTTTTTAATACTGCATTCCTCAACCTGGCCAAAGCTTTTGACACAATCTCATACTCAGTCAGAGTAGAAAAGCTAAATATACTGGAAATGAACCCCTAAGTCACCTGCAGTATTGCAAACTCTCACAGATAGGATGCAGGAAATGAAAATGGGGTAAGTGACCTCCACAAAGAGACCAGCCACGAGTGGAGTCCCCCAAGGTTCTATGCTAGGGCTTTTTTTATTTGGTATTTACTTCTCTGAAGTAAAAGTGAATACCAAAGGTCTCTGGCTGACTAAGCTTGCAGATGACTGCAAGCTAGAAGCAGTCATTGAATCCCCAAATGACTTAGCCATCCTGCAGGAAGTTTTGTTCTAAATAAGTAACTGGTGTTAAACTCATGGACTGAAACTAAATACCAAAAAATGCATTATTATATCCTTGGGGAAGGCATCTACCCTGATAAACTACCACATTAACAATATGCCCCTAAGGGCTGCCCAGTTGTTTAGGATTTGGGAGCTCATATGGACAGTGACCCAACTTTCAACCAACATGTGTCCATTGTCATAATAAATTCCTTCTGTATTGTATAGCTTGTAAACAAAAGGATTGTGTCTACATCTATTGATGTCATGTGTACAGCTTGTAAACAACAGGATTGTGTCTACATCTGTTGATGTCATGTGTACAGCTTGTAAACAAAAGGATTGTGTCTACATCTATTGATGTCATATATACAGCTTGTAAACAACGGGATTGTGTCTACATCTATTGATGTCATGTGTACAGCTTGTAAACAAAAGGATTGTGTCTACATCTATTGATGTCATGTGTACAGCTTGTAAACAAAAGGATTGTGTCTACATCTATTTATGTCATATATACAGCTTGTAAACAACAGGATTGTGTCTACATCTATTGATGTCATGTGTACAGCTTGTAAACAATGGGATTGTGTCAACATCTATTGATGTCATGTGTACAGCTTGTAAACAACGGGATTGTGTCTACATCTGTTGTGTCTACATCTATTGATGTCATGTGTACAGCTTGTAAACAACGGGATTGTGTCCACATCTATTGATGTCATATGTACAGCTTGTAAACAACGGGAATGTGCCCACATGCAGTCATTACTAAATGCAATCTTGTGTATTTACTTGGTCTAGGGATCTAAACCTCTTCTGCAACATCAACACAAGTGTTTGGAGGGACAGGTATATCTCACAGAGGACATCACTGCTCTGGAACAGACTTCCCATCTATGTGAAACAAAGCTCATCCCTGTTCATATTCACGAGCAACTTGGAGAGATGGTTGGGAAACGAAGATTTACCCCAGGACTACTAACAGAGACGGCTCCTAAATTTTTATCCCATGCATGAGTCCCCTCAAATTATTTATGGCATGGTCCCAGTTATTCTCATTAGGGGTAATATATAGTTATTGGCCATGGGATGGGTAAGGCCAATCTACCACCAAATGTGATAGGTTAGTTTGAGTACCAAAATGGAAACTGGTTAGGCTTAAAATGGCCCACAAAGGTAGCTAATCTAGTACTTACATATGAACATATGAACCTATAACACAGGTTATGAATTACCTAAACATAGAAAGGCCTTGCTAAATTTAATTCTATTGGCTGCCAAAAAACAATTACTAGAAAATGGAAATCAAAATGTAAACCAACTGTAATTGAAGTTCTGAATATTGTAAAGGAGATAAAAGAAATTGATGTATGATCTTTAGAAAGCTGAAGGAGGAAATGACATATAAATAAATGTAATTTGTGGGAACAGAACATGCAGAATAATATTCATGAGGGGGAATGAGGTTTAAGGGAATGTAGGAACTGAACAGTTTCTGTAATGCTGGAGTGAATGATAAATGTTATAAAGAAAGAAAACATACATGGAATGTATAATACATTAAAATGAAAAATGTTAATGTTTTCTTTTTTATCAATGCCTTTGTACCTGTCTTAAGTAATAATTTAATAAAGGTGTTAAAAAATAATCTCCAGGACAGCATCTGACTTGTTCATGACCAGAAGGCACCGTCAGTTAAACCTGATCCAGTTTTATGCCTGAGTTAAAGCCCAGCTTGATGCGGAATCACTGGTAGACAAGGTGTACCTGGTACAAGATGTTTAAAATGGTCTCACAAAGGAGGCTGACAGGAAAGCTGTAGAGGCTGGGGTAGAAGTGAGACTGAGATTCTGGAGAGCTGTATGGTTGAATAATAGGGCAGAAGTGTTACAGAGAGAGAGAGAGAGAGACAACGTTAAGAATTAGGTAAATGAGTGATATAGTGCTGGGGGGGCATATGTCTTGGGTACAGTACATGTCAGTGGCTCTCTCTCAGATATATTGAAGGGAAGGGAGAACATTATCAGACTCTTTTTCTGATGACACAAAGATAGGTGCAGCAGTGAAAGATGAGGCAAGATCCTAGGTAAGAATTTGAAAAGGCTGAACAAGTAGGCAGAAAGATAGCAGTGGAGAGTAAAAGCAAACAAATGCAAAGTACTACATATGGACCATAACAACTCTGATGCAAATTCTCAGCTGACTGGAGTGAAAATGAGACAAAACAGTAAGAAAAGGTTCTGGGGATAACGTTGACACCTGGAAATGCTGGGAAGTATCATCAACGGGGAGAGTTTCTGGAAACAAAGAGATAATGCTTCCACGGTATAGGGCCTTGGTCAGGCCAGACTTTTAAGTGCATGCAGTTGTGGAGATCATATAAGAAAGTTCGCATCAGACTGCTGGAAGGAATCCAGAATAAATTTACCAGAAAAATCTATGGTATGAGGGGAAGGGATGTGATCAGACCATAGAGGAGTTAGAGCTCTTCTCACCTGAGAACAGAAGAGAAGGGGGATGTGATATTGGTACATAAAATCATGTCAGGGAGAAGTGAAAAAAGTAATCTTGAGCAGCAATGATGGAGAGCAGAGGGACCAAGCGACAGATTGTCATGATTAAATACTCCCCGAATCTCGGAAAGTGTTTCTCATGGAGAGGTGTAGATCCATGGAATGGACTAACAGAATAGGTAGTAGAGAGAAAATCTACAGAGGCATTCACACGAGTATAGGACATTTAGAAAAAATGGTAAAGGGGGAGCATTAGGAATGGAGTGGAAGCCAAATGTTAAATGCAGTCAAGATAGGCTTGTTGCCTAAAATGCACGTTATAGAATGTAATCAAGCCCAAGAGCTTTCAGTGGCATTTGTAATAGTGGACTTAGAGTAATTAAGGACTTCTTGTTGCAGAACTCATAACATCATGCATATTCATTTTTAGTGTTCATATTATCTGTGATTGCAAAACAAAAGCTGTTAGAACTGAATACGATTTCTACATCACTTCTAGCATGCACTGATAGCATGCTAAGGGGGCATGGCCTATCCATGCTTGATTGTATAGATGTTTCAGTTTTCGTTTGGTCCTTGACTTTCTTTTCAGTGAGACATAGGCAGTCAAACCCATTCAGTCAAATGGGTGATTGGACAGAATTTTTCTAAATTGCCCAACGTTTTGCATCCTCAAAAGGGGTACAGAGTATAACATCCTGTGCATGCGGATTCTGAAGGGCTTGTTCCCATATAAAAAAATCTTTTTAATCAGCCATTTAACTAAATGGGTCTAATCAGCTGCATTTCCTTTTAAAGGCAGTCAAAACATTTTTGTTTTCCACTTCTTTAAAGATCATGCATCAGCAGCAATGTTCAGGTATGTAAAGGAGAGAGAACAAATGTAAAGTGTGCATTTTTTCTTTTTTTTTTTTATTTAGACTTGTACACTGGGGGTAAAGAGCTAATCCAAGAGAACCAATTTCTGTCACTGTTGGGGACAAATACATAAATGTAGAAAGACAAGGTAATACAGTCAAGGATACAGCACAAATAAAGTAGAATTTACACACAGATCCAGTCTTTAAAAACATTACCAGTCTTCACTAAAGCATGCATGCTCCGTATAAGTCACTAACTGATGGTGGAGCTATAGCCCATGTATTTGGATCTAGGGCTAAGAAGGAGTGACCACTAACTTTAAACATGTTTGCTGATCTGAGCAGTACCATAGCACTATCTGGTTGTAGCCTAGGACGGCAAGGTACTTTGTTTTGGAATTAATTTCTGAGCTAATGGTGTGTCTTGACTCAGTCTTTGCAATTTGACCTACATAAGTATTGGCCACTGATTCTGTTCATTCTTAGGGGCAAGAAGCATAAATTTGCATCAGCAACAGAATATAGACTAGAAGAAGGTGAAAAACTATACTTTGGAGGATGCTGGATACTACAATGTTGTGATAAGGTACAAGTATTTTGTACGCAATTCATCTTAATTATAAGAGTGCCAGAGTACTTCATTATTTTTGGAATATTCATTTTATAGAATTTCCCCTGTATCCATGAACAGTCAGGGTAAAGATATAGTGGGGTCCCAGCCATTGTATGTTACTTCCTTCCATCACTGTATGAAGAGGAAACATAGAATACAAAAAAAGCTGTGACTATCCGGCAGTAATATGACTAACTTGTCTTCAGTAACTATTTTCTGTACTTATATTTAATGGCTATTTCTTATGGTAGAAACACGAAATGTGAAATCAAATTCTAATACCCTTTTGGTAATGGATGTTTTAACATACACAAACAATCACCATGTGTGTTACATGTCTAAATGTGCTGTTATATACATTGTTTTCATGCAGTAAGTCACTTTATTGTCCATTTGAAATAATTTAAATGTTTTGTATTGCATCTATGTCATATACATTATCCGTATATCTGCCATATATTATTGTACGCACTGCCTTTGTATCATTGGTTGAGGAACAGTCAACCTTCTTGGCTAACTAAGAAACAAACACATCCTCCACTTTTGGTTCAAGAAAGGCATTTGTTTCTCATCTAGGAAAATGATAGAAAACTAGTTTACCTAGTAATGCATTTGAAGCTGTCCTTCGCTTTAAATGTTTAGGTCTGTGCTCTGATCCATCTTCCTGGAGCTCTCTGAGATCTAAATCATCATTAACAAATCCAATGATTACATAATTTATAATCAATGCACACCGAAGATAATGGAAATGGCCTTAACACCAAGGGGTTAAATATCACACCAAATACCTTCTTGTTAGGGGGATTCGTTATCCACTTATTAACTGGCACGCTTAGCACTTCTAAAAATGGATATGATCAGCATTTCCTTGATTTTGTTAATGCCAAAGCACTGGAGCAAATTTCAAAACAACTTACTAGGGGCTCTAATATCCTTGACCTGGTCTTAACCAAACTACCCCTTGCCTGCACCCCACCCTGATTCTCCTCATCCTTGGTTAAGTCTGACCACAAATCAGCCATTGTTTCCTTCTGGCCTAGTGGTACCACCCCACCACCAAATGAAACCATTTTTGGGACTTTACAAGGGAAATTAGCTTGAAGAAGACCTGTGCAAAATTACCAACAATTCCCTGCATATGAAGCCATCTGAGAGGGCTACTACATTCACTGCTGACGTTTACAAAATCCTAAACAGCTACATAGAAAAGTCAGTACCAATCTGCCCTAATGACACAAATAGACAGTTTTATTATACTGTTTAGTGCTTTGTAGACTTCATCAGAACAAGCAACAAAGATCACAAACCCAAATATATAATGTTCATCATATGTGGTGTGATCCATATGTAACTTCCTATTAATTGTTTTTTAAAAAATCTAATTTTACAAGTTCAATCAATTATAATACATTATAAAAACATATAACTTTATTAAACCAAATATGTTTTTAAAAATAAATCACAGTGCAGCAGCATACAGCTTAAAAAATAATTGACAGGCAGTCATTCAGACCAGGAGAAGTGCTAACATTTATATCCAATTGCCACATTAATTCCCTTTTTTGTAAAGTCTTCTCCCAAAGGCCACCCCTAGGGTTCCTGATGACTGAATCAAAAATACTAAACTTGAATTTCCTGAAATACAGATGAACTTCAGAGTGCTTACTCAGGGCATTGTCCTATTGCTTTTACATATCTCAAAAATATGTTCATAAATACATTTGCTTAGACAGCATTCAGTCTTACCAATGAAAAAAACTGAACACATATCATATATAGTGATATATACCACCACTCTAGAATCACAAGTCCAATGGTTTTTGAACTTTACTAATCCATAATTCCAAATACATACAAAAGGTATTTCAGCTATATACTTACACTGAGAACAGCATCCACATTTATATGTTCCCATTTCTTTATTGTGCTTAGGTTTTGCAGGAGCCATATTACTAATAATTTCTTAATATTTATTCCCCTTGAGAATGTAAATGGTGGTCGGTCACCCATTGTTTTACCCATGCCATCAAAATACGCAAAACTTTCCAGGTTTTAATACAATCCATAATCTGATGAGTACTCTATGAATATGTTAAAATCATGTTCCTACCTATTTCCTCATTATGGGGACCTTTTCATTAACCTGTTAACCCAACTACCTATAAAGAGAAAAAGACACCCAACAATCTTTTTAGTTTCACCTCATCAATTAAATTATTCAGCATCTCCTGTAAGACAAAATAAGGAAACTGGTGAAAAGTTGTAAGAAATCTCCATCTCTTTATCCCATGACAACACTAAAACATGCCAGCAAGGAACTTAAGAGCACTATTAGAAAATGTAAAGCAGGGAACAAGCTTAAGGCTGCTTCACATACCAGAGGAAACTACAAATCTTTATTTATTCAAGTCAAGAATATCAGATATTCCAATGCTAAGGATATAGCCAATATGCTACCTTTACCCCATTTTACCCACATTGTCGCCTCCATTATCCTTGAAATTTAGTTTCCCATGAATTCACCTCGAAACACGTCTTAAAATCATTTTCAGTCTAAAAGCAATACTTCCATGGAACCAGACAACATATCAGGCTACATTCTCTTCAGTGCCATGTATGTACCATCTGAGCCTCTACTTAAACTGTTTAGCCTCAGCCTATCTACAGGCGTTGTGCCTAATTCCTGGAAAGTAGCCACTTTGACACCCCTACACAATAGGGGCCCCTCTACAGTGCCAGACAGTTGTAGGTCATTCAGCCTCCACAGTCTTGTACAAAGCCATTGGGATATCATCGAAGTATTTTATGCAGACACAGGCAACCTAATGTTTCTAGATCCCAATCAGTTTGGTTTTGTGAAGGACAGGTCCTGTCTCATGAACCTGGTAAGCTTCTTTGAAAAGGTTACAGAGGCTGTGGACAGTGGTCAGTCAATATATTCTGCTTATCTCAATTTGGCCAAGGCTTTTGACACTACTCCCCCCCCCCCCCATGCCTGATGTTAAAAAATTAGACAAACTTAATGTAAACCCCTATTTTATCCACTGGATTGCAAATTGTCTATCAGAGAGACCCAGATTGTGAAAGTTGCTGATACCCTCTCTGTATGTAAAATTGCAGTTAGTGGGGTGCTGGGCCTACTCCTGTTTGGCATTTATTTTGCAGAGTTTCAATCCAATATCCCAGAAGTGTGGGTTGCTTATTTCTGCAAGCTTCCAGTAACACTAAACAGCGCCAGTAAGGGTTGGAATATGCACATACATGGTGTACCAAAAACAGTCTCAGATTAAATGTTAAAAAGTGCAGCATATTAGCATTCAGAAAAAATTGTTTTTTACCTCATATATTTTAAAAGGTACTCCTCTTCAAACTGACATGATCATAAGAGACCTAGGTCCTTATATGGACAATTCTTTCTCATTCGATCATTGTCTTTCCACCATAGTCAGGAAATCCTTCTGTCTAGTCTAGTGAATTTCCAAAGGAATAGCTTCAAGATTAAAATAAATCATCCTGACACTGTACTCTTGCCTTACCAGAACCATCATTGAATGCAATGTCCCCAATGGTATGTAGAAATCAAAGCATATTGCTCAATCGGAAAGAACCCAAAGATACCTTACCAAGAAGATTAAAGGCCTTAAATCGTTCAACTATCCCTGTAGATTAGTACAAGTCTCATTATACTCTGTATCCTACAGACTGCTCCAAGATGGCTTTATGTTTGCTTTTCAAGCCATGAAAGATCAACTCCTATTTGACTATTTCTTTGCAAAAGCAGTGGCTGTACAAACACCTGCACTAGAAACTTAAATCTGCACCCATAAATTAACAAGACTTGCTAAAGAGATAGGTTTCTAGCTCAAAATATTCCAAACCTATGGAATAAATTACCAGTACAGGTAAAATAAAGTACTACTTTGAATGCCTTTAAGGCTTGTCTTGATAACTGGATGTGTAAACACAAACTTACACCAAGATTGTCATGTCCATCCCTGCTCAGTTTGGCAAGAAAGCAGTATTAAGTGCTTGAAAAGGGAGGCAAAAACTTCTGAGTGTGTCTTCGTAAAGGCATATATGGCCCGCCATCTTATGGTCCTCATAATTGCTTGCCTAGTATTGTTCTCATGTTCCTTGATAATAGAATCTGACCTTGAACAGCTCAAATCAAAGATTAACAAAATGCTGTTCTAGTGTGATAAGAAATATCTATAGCTTATTCAGTGGGCAGGTCAGCAATTGTAGAGTATGTTAATGGCTTAGACTTCAGTATGGGTTACCATTTGATGCCATAATACTGTACATTCCTTATAAAGATTGTTTATTGTCTCTGACCTAAGGGGAGTAATATATCGTGTCCAGTTAATTTGGCACTTCCGTTGACTAACTGTACAGTTGTTCCTCTGCGTGGGCTCCTCAAGATTCTCTTGACACATTAT
The DNA here is from genome assembly GCF_019279795.1 of Protopterus annectens. NCBI lineage: Eukaryota > Metazoa > Chordata > Ceratodontiformes > Protopteridae > Protopterus > Protopterus annectens. The sequence goes on along the minus strand of NC_056740.1, from coordinate 340,478,469 downwards.
CTAGCTTTGCAGCCCCCCTTCCACCTAGTGTCTGCACTATTCTCATCCAAATCACTAAATGAAATAAGTCTGTTGTTACTGAGGATTTCCTAGCCCTGATATTTCCTGTGTACCTTGCTCCTTGGTGGGAGTGGATAGAAGATGTGTTATATCATTCCCTTAACCTTTTTAAAAGAATTCTTGAAGGTTCCTGCCTAGATTGTACTAGCTTCCAACTTACAAGGCTATCTTGATCATGTGATGGTGGGGAGTTCCTTTCATTCGAACAGTTCTTCTTATTTAACTCCAGACCAAAGTGTTTCACAATATGACCCACTGTTGCTGACGTGGAGGGTAAATTGGCCTTTCAAAGGTGTTATTCCACTCATCACTTAAATAAGACACATTTGTCTTATTTGTATTCAGATTATAATTATCAAGGCACCAGGTTTTATCACTATTGGCAGATATGTCTTAGAGGTAGAACTGGTGGAAAAATAGACCAAGATATATATAGGAAATTATTAGCAAGAGAAATTAAACTGGAAAAATTAACTACTCATTTAAACAGGCAAATACAAGTAATAATTTACTTGACAACCATGATCACTAAATTAAAGATCTGGTATTAGAGGAAAACTAAAATGTATTTCCTCTTTTGAAGAGATGAGTGATTGGGTAGTTCAGATAAATATTAAAGTGTATTGTAAGTTTTTTAACAGACCTGTGCAGCGGTGAGGGAACAGAAAATTTAGGTAAAGGAATGTTTTGGTAATAAGGGGTGGATAGAATTAAGCCGTCACCTTATATCAATGATTAAATCGTGTACACAAAGACATACTGTTTCACTGTGTAAGCCATATATAACATGAAAATAACAAATAAACAAGAGGATGTCCAGTTTGCTAGAAGTGCATCTGAAGAGTGAAGTGTTACTAGCATACCACCTTTACCTTTCCCGAATCTACTACTGTCCCATCACAGGAAGGCTGCTTAGACAGTGCATACTAGAGACAAACGTATACTGTTTGATGTAATTGTTATCACCCAAATGGGGAAGCCAATAAGTTCTTAACTGAATGGAAATTTCTGTAATTTCCAGTTTAAAATGATGCATTACCTGGATATTCATCTCTTTTGCAGTGGAATAATGACTGCTGTCTCAGTCCCAGACACCATATTTACTAAACAAACCCATTAAAGATGTAAATGAAATACACTGTGACTTCATTAGCTAACTCAGAAAAACACCTCTGCACGTTCTTTTCAGACCTGGACCACATTCACTTGTGGCAAGTGAGAAGGCCTTATCTCCTTCCCATCAGGCAAGGATTAATTAAACTTTATGTTAATCAGACATGCTTTCGATTGCTATATTGCTAAAGGATTTGCTCTTTGCATGGTTTGCTTATTAGGAAGCAGAGCTGGAATCTACATTTGCAGTAGGTGAGTCATTTCATTCTGCATCAGTGGAATTAAAAGATCCCATGGCACCTATCAAAACAGAAGGGGAAACAGGGCAAGTGTTAGTATTTTAGGGGTCCCCAGCAAATGTCGAGCTGGGGCCCCCTTAGCGCCTCAATTCTAAGTATCACCCTATAACTGACACCCCTCCATAGCAACCTTGTAGCTCATGCTGCAAAGCTTTAAGAGTACACTCAGACTGAACTGTAGCTACAGTGCTGTTCAATACAACAGGTTGAGGTATCACACTATGTTGGCCCATCTCACAGAGGGAGTAGTACACTCAGACTGAACTGTAGGTACAGTGCTGTTCAACACAACAGGTTGAGGTATCACACTATGTTGGCCCATCTCACAGAGGGAGTAGTACACTCAGACTGAACTGTAGCTACAGTGCTGTTCAATACAACAGGTTGAGGTATCACACTATGTTGGCCCATCTCACAGAGGGAGTAGTACACTCAGACTGAACTGTAGCTACAGTGCTGTTCAATACAACAGGTTGAGGTATCACACTATGTTGGCCCATCTCACAGAGGGAGTAGTACACTCAGACTGAACTGTAGGTACAGTGCTGTTCAATACAACAGGTTGAGGTATCACACTATGTTGGCCCATCTCACAGAGGGAGTAGTACACTCAGACTGAACTGTAGCTACAGTGCTGTTCAATACAACAGGTTGAGGTATCACACTATGTTGGCCCATCTCACAGAGGGAGTAGTACACTCAGACTGAACTGTAGCTACAGTGCTGTTCAATACAACAGGTTGAGGTATCACACTATGTTGGCCCATCTCACAGAGGGAGTAGTACACTCAGACTGAACTGTAGGTACAGTGCTGTTCAATACAACAGGTTGAGGTATCACACTATGTTGGCCCATCTCACAGAGGGAGTAGTACACTCAGACTGAACTGTAGCTACAGTGCTGTTCAATACAACAGGTTGAGGTATCACACTATGTTGGCCCATCTCACAGAGGGAGTAGTACACTCAGACTGAACTGTAGCTGCAGTGCTCTTACATTACAACAGGCCTGTGTACCACACTATATTAGCCCATCTCACAGAGGGACATTGAATGTATTTAGTTGCAACAGTGATACAGTACAACAACTCTATGTACAGGTCTAGACTTGGTTGAAATGGTGGAGTAGGCCCTGCATACTGTTTCATCCCCCTCATATATACATTCTCTAGTGCTCCCCTCTGTTTTCACCCTATCTTGGGCTCCCCACACCATGCACATTATTTCTTTCTTCATTTTATCACATTTTGCCTTATTGTTTAGCTTATTGAAGAAGCCATCCCTTCTATATGCCCTGAAGTGCATTTTAAAGTTTTTACACAAGCTTTTCATCCACTGATGGCTTGAACAGAAATTATGATTGAGGAAAGAATTTCAAGGTTCATCATTAGTTTTCCTTGCAACCTTTCAACATGCCTTTCCTGACCGAGACAGCACAGTAATAACTATTAAGGAAATAATGAATCTGGGGCCCCCATAAGCCATAGGATTGTAGATGCTCTGGGATGCATTTTAGAGCATTTTCCTAAACTTTTAATCCAGTGTTGGCCTGAATAAAAATCATGAATAAGAAAATAATTTCAGTCTTATTTTTCTTTTAAGGAAGACATAAGTTGTACCCAAGATTTAATGTTCAAAGCTGACAGAAATAGTAGCTCACAATAAACTAAAGAGACAGTTGTGAGGATACACAAATGCTATCTGGGAATACTGACTGCCTCCCTAACCCCTCAAAGAAGACAGTCACTGCCTATGTATTCCTCCAGTGTTAATCTGGGATGAAAACAGAGGTTTAAAAGGCCACATTCATATATTTAAGTGACTGCTGTCATACATATACATATCATACCTCCTCACTGCTCACTCCACACCCCAAAGGCAGCCACCTGTATATGTGCCTGATGTGTGATTGTGAGGAAAGTGAAAATAATAATGTTTATAGTAATGTCGTCCACATTATTGGCCCTAGACAGTACACTGCCCCTAGACAAGCTATAGTAACCTTCTGTGCATACCTCTGAGGTCTGTGAGAAAAGTAAAATAAACAATACTCACACTGTCCCCACCCTGAATACAAGCTATAATGACCTCCTGGGTATACCTCTCAGGTTTGTGATGAAAATTAAAGTAATGACCACACAATCTCCAGGCCCCCATATAACCTACAGAAACCTCCTGTACACACATATTTGAACATAGGTGGTTTTAAAATGGGTTCGGTTGAGGGTAGAGCCCACCACTAAGTCCATGTAAAAATCCATTTATACAGTCTGGGGTGTGGGGGCCATCAGACTACTGGAAGATCTAAATGTCTAAATGTTCTGTGATGTATTTTATGTCTTGCTTTTGAATTATAATTACCTGTCAACTGCCTTTTTTATGCTACCCAGAAGAGTAATGTATGTGTCCTAGCATGACTGTGTGTACAGATAAAAATCAGTGAAATTTTCAAACGCACACACAGTCACTTACTGCATGTTCACCCTTAGGGAACATGGGGGAATTCCATTTTACTTGCTTTATGTTTTTGAGGTGCTGACATATAACCAGAGTACACACACAGACACACACACACACACACACACACACACACACACACACACACACACACGCACACACACACACACACAGAATGCAAACTACATAGCCAAGAGCTCAACCTGTGCAAAGCACTGTGAGCTAGCTGACACTGCTACCCACTGTGCCACAGTGACAATGATCAGCTGTTTTTACACACCCTCATCCTGCCAAACCACCAAAGATAGCCACCCATCTTGTGTAAGGTCTATAGTTTTGACAGTAAGTGAAAGAAAACATGTTTAGCTTGTTACTTTTGATGGCAAATGGCCTGTGAACAACTGATGAAGTTCCAGGTTGTGGAACGAAAGCACTTAATCTTTTGATTAAAAAAGTGAACTTTTCTTGTGGATTTATATTTTTCACATTTTTATGTATGCTGTGTTTTGGTATTCCTATTGCTCAAGTATCTTCATGGCATTCTCTATCTGGTTATCAGCTTATTACTTTTAAATACACTGTAACCCCCCCCACACACACACACACACACACACACACACACACACACACACACACACACACACACACGCATAATAGCAGTGTTGATGTTTGTAAAATAAATTACAGCCTGGTTATTTTTCACAACAGTGCACAACACAAACACACACACAAAGCAAAGAGACAGAGTTTTGCACTTATTTCAGAAAATAGCAATGCATTGTACAACACTGGTAGTAACACACTAGATCAATGACTGTTGTTTAGCAGTTGTCAAACAGCAGCAGGGGAAGTCACTTTTATTTACCTCATTGCAGAGTGATTCATGCCAGTCACTGTCCCTGATTTCACATATTATCCCTGAGTTTGCCTCATAATTTTGCTCTGCCCTCATAAAGTTTGATTTGTTGGTAAATCATTCAGGATTGCATTCAGTCAATAAATCCAGACGTCAGATTTTCATAATTCTTATCTAAAAGCAGCATGTTGATGTAAAATGTGTTCCATTAAATTTTAAAAGTGTTCCTGATTTTGAGCCTTTATGCTGTTATTATTTTTGAGTTTGCTCAAAATTCTTTGGCTAAGAAGTTGAGAGTTATAGCATCTGGTGTTTTGTCAGTATGTATAAAACTTCTGGAAAGAGAAAACCATCCCTGAAGACTGGAAACATGAGCTCTTATTATTAGTTGTGTCAGTTGGTAAATTACGTAGGACTACACCTCCACCCCAGTATATTTTCTACTGTCTACATGTAGTATTTCTAGCCTAGATGTCACAATTTTTTATACCCTCTTTAAGTTTATTGTTGCTGAAGTATCTGCCAAAAATGTGTCAGCAGTAGATATCTTGCAGTATGACTTGGTGGTTAAGATAATAAAATAATGTGCAAGAGATGAAGTGCAACCCAGCAGACTTTAATCTGATTCACAGAACTTCCACTTCCTTCCTGAGAACCGTGAAACAAATTACTAAACCATACCAAAGCTTCTCAAGTCACCCTAGAGATTAAATATATGTGTCTTTTGGATACTGCTTTTTAAAAATGATTAAGTAACTTTGGTTAAGGTGGTCTGCAGATTTTGGCCAATATAATTGCAAATTAGGCAAAGTCAGTCACATTGCTTCAGAGTTTTGTATATTTAATATAATCATTTAATATTAAATATTTAATATTTATTAAATGCAATTTGCTTAACATTTTAACACAATATAATGAAATACATTTCTTTGCAGTTTGTTTCAGAATCAAAGCATTCTACCACTTTTAGAATATTTAAAAATCAACAGACATTTCACTATGTGTGGTAACTCAGTGTTTAAGATCTAGGTTAGTGTTCACATAGATTCTGCATGTTCTCGCTGTGCCTGTCACAGTTTTCAATGGGTCCTTAAGCTTATTTTCACCTTCCAGAAACATGCTGGCTGACTGGCTACACTAAAATTGCATTTATCCTTAGTCTTTGTGGCTTAGATCTGGGATGAAAAAGATCTAGGATCAGTTCCCTTACCTCATCAGCAGGAAATGTGCCAGATGGAATACACAAGTAAACCTGGTATAATAATTAATGTAGTTAATGGAAAATAAACAGATATTTAGAAAAATCAGAGCAATAATTGCACTGGTTTTGACTTTACATGTGTAATCTATATACATTTGTGCAATTGTATTCTCCGTTACAGAGCTTTTTCCAGATGAAAGCTAAAATAAATCTAACTGAAGCCCAGAAAGGGTATTTTATCAGCTGATGTCCTCTGCTTAAGCATTTTGTACTAGTCTGTTCATTCATTTTTAGTAATATGTCTCAACAGGAAGTGGACAAAAACAAGAAGTAATCTTAAACAGGATGCCAGTCCACTCTAGGAGATTCACACACACACACACACACACACACACACACGCACACACGCACACACGCACACACACACACACACACACACACACACACACACACACACACACACACACACACACACACCCATGCACTCACACACACACACACACACACACACACACACATAGCATTTGACTGAGTGCAGTAAAATGGGCTACTATCAAGGCTCAAATGCTGTGATCCTGTTTATTTAAGTGGAGCTGTCTGTGCTGGATTTCTCATTGTTTTGGCTATGGTGAGATTTTCATTTTAGTGTATAATGAGATTTGAATAATTATTTTGGTGTATTCTTTTAGTATTTTCATTTTTTTAGTTAAAATACCATGTTCTGTGCCGACATTTGCTTACACTTTATTTATTGCAGCAACATGCTTGTTATGAGCTGCAGGGACAAGTGTTTCATTTTGACAGCGTTAGCCATGAAGCGAGTATATTTAAGTATGGGAAGGTGTGATGGGGCAAATCCTGCCACGTGGGGTGTGAAAGGCATCACCACTCCAGGAGTAGGCTTTTATGCAGGTCCCACTGCAGTACAGCCATCTGAGGGAGGGCCTCATATATACATTTCATGCATGAAAAGCAAGACTTCAGGCAAGAATTCATTCAAGGAATGCATTATACTGTAGCCAAGCAAGGGGGAGTGAGGAAGCAAGCACCCACCCTGGGTGCAGAGCAGGGGGCCTTGCACCATATTGGCTGGCTAACAGTGGAAGGAAATTAGATGCAAACAAAAAAGTATCTTCTAATTCCACAGAATGACATCTCTGATCCTGGCTCTCTCTTCACTTTTCCAGTGAACCTGTATACTGAAGGGATGGAAGAATAGATGAATCAAAAGAGCAATGGGCTTGATTATGGTGTGTGTGTGTGTGTGTGTGTGTGTGTGTGTGTGTGTGTGTGTGTGTGTGTGTGTGTGTGTGTGTGTGTGTGTGTGTGTGTGTGGTAGGAACCAAAAATAACGTGAACAAATTAAAATATACACTATGCCTGTCAGATAAAATGTCATATTATATTTATACAACAATCTGTTTGTAAATCATGTGTCCATTTATTTGACTTTGTTGGCAGAGGAATGGAGAGGAGCCCTGACTCTCATTGAGATGAAGTAGGGCTGATTAGTGAGCTGGAGTCAAGAGTTAGCTGCAAAAAGAGGGTGTGAGTGTCCACTACCAGCTTAGCTATCTTGAGGGGGGGGGGGCACTGTGATACTGATACCCATCAGAGGCTGGCAGGTATATCAAACACAGCACAAAGAACAGGCTGTGCACTGTTGGCAAGCAACATGGATTGTAGCTGGAGCTAAGTACGCATGGAGGTGCATCTGCAAAAAAGTTCTAGCATAGCAAGCACTGTGCTTGTTAGAATTATGGAGAGGTAAGGGGGAATAGGCATGAAGCAGAAATCCCTAATGGCTGCCTGGATGACAGTTTCCTCCTGGAATTATGGAGAAAGGGGACCTGGTGGTCTGCAGGCATGAAGGAGAAATCCCTAATGGCTGCCTGGGTGACAGTTTCCTCCTGGAATTATGGAGAAAGGGGACCTGATGGTCTGCAGACATGAAGGAGAAATCCCTAATGGCTGCCTGGATGACAGTTTCCTCCTGGAATTATGGAGAAAGGGGACCTGATGGTCTGCAGACATGAAGGAGAAATCCCTAATGGCTGCCTGGATGACAGTTTCCTCCTGGAATTATGGAGAAAGGGGATCTGATGGTCTGCAGGCATGAAGGAGAAATCCCTAATGGCTGTCTGGATGACAATTTCCTCCTGGAATTATGCAGAAAGGGGACCTGATGGTCTGCAGGCATGAAGGAGAAATCCCTAATGGCTGTCTGGATGACAGTTTCCTCCTGGAATTATAGAAAAAGGGGACCTGATGGTCTGCAGGCATGAAGGAGAAAAATGATGAAAAAAAAACACAAAGACGTATCAGGATATTGTTTAGCCATTACTTTACATTAGTGTTAAATTGATGGTATGAAAACTAGACAGAGCTAAAATGCTACAAATGAAACACATACATTATTTCAGTGGCATGACTCATACGTGTTTTAAATGTGACAACATAGGCTCATGGGTAATTAGCAGACAAACAACCTCAGTGAGCCTTTTTAAACCAAGCCATGTTTCCCAAAGATAAGAATCAAATGCTGTACCTTGTGTCTGTAAGGTAAACACCTTAACCATTTATACCAGTCCCAACCAGGACATAAATTATTACATAAGCAAACAAGGAACAAAGTACAAAGTGACACTAACTGCTTTTTCCAAACAGGATGGAAAACCCTAAGCAAAGATCAAAGTATTCTTCTTGGGGAAGGAACAGCAAAATAAAAATACAATAATAATTGTTACAGTACTACAGTGAGTAGCATTGTCACCTCACAGGGAAAGGTTCTCTGATTTGTTTTTCAGCTGGGGTGCCTTCTCTGCAGTCTGCATGTCTTTCCCGTAGTTGCATTTTTTTCTTGGTTACTTTAGATTCCTGTCACATTTAAAAGATGTGTAGCAGGTAGATCAGTGACTCAATATTGTCTGTAGGTGTATGTGATAAAGAAATAAGTTAGTCTAGTTCTGTTCCCCATTTGTCTTGTAAAATCCGTTGATAGTGTTGGCCGTTCATGCAGTTTTGAAGGAGATGGCTGCAACTGGACAGCACTTGACAGAATAATATATGCTAAGTACAGAAAATATTGCATGCAATTCAAACATAACCATGCTTTTTAAAGATACAAGAGACAGTTGGCTAAAACAAATACAAGTTATTTGTAGTAATACAACATACACTTTAGATCTCACAATTTACACATCTCTGGTTGGTTGGGTTCTTGACTGTGTCTGCAGGCTATCCCTAATGTCACTGCAGTTTAATATGGTACTAGATAAAACCAAACCCAATCGAGGTGCAAGAACGAAACTGCCACAAAATAAATTAAGCTGTTTTTACTTCGACTAACACTGTTCATTTGATACTATGATGAAACTTCTTCAGACAACAAGAGAAATAAAACAAACATTTCATTTAAAATGTCCTTTGAAAACCACATGTTATACACTTCCCTATCACAGGGAAGTGGTACACAAGCAATTAGTTACATCATTAATCCCCGCCCAATACCTTCATTGATAAACTCCACTTGCAATTAGATAAATCAGCGAGTTACTGAGTGTACAAAAACATAACTTTGCAACGAGCGGACTTAGCTAAAACACAGCACTGTAAACTCATTGTAAAGACAGTCATTTACTGATAAATCTCAGATAGTAATATTTCATACGCTCCTAACAGAACGAGCTAGCAATCAATGAAAATAAGCAACTGTAAAGCTCTATATTGCTGACTCTAGCCTAAATCCCCACCCATTAAGTTCCAGACACAGCCTCCAAGCTAAGTTAAAAATACATTTCAACTAACAAGCTAAAATATTAAAAACTTTATACATTAACTGGAATGAAAAATGCTGACATAACTGCCTACATATGGAAACTTTGGATGATCCAGTTATAACATAACGAACCTTTAGAATGAAATCATAACCGCTATGGTATACTGGACATTACATCTGCTCACAGCAAGCCCATGATCCAAATCCATAAGCCGCAAGTCCTCTCTACGCTGACTCACTCGACCACACATCTTAAAGTGACGGTCTAGGCTTAATACTGTGAATTAGTGCAGTTAAAGCAGAGCACTATAGTATACTAGATACTAAGAATTACTTAATTTTTCTAGCCGCTGTATATTATATTTTATCATCATATAGATGTTTAAATCTACTCCAAGTCACTAATATTAAATCTATTAGACTAAAACATAACAAACTTTTCGACAAAATGCTGCAGTCTCAAAATAAACAGTATGGCACTGTTTATCTCATTCATACATCCAGGGATGGCAATTCAGGCTAAATACTGTAATAAAGTACGATAGTATATAATATGATTTGAAGTACAGTTAATCCATATGCTATTAACCTATGGGTTATTACACAAGATGATATGCTACTGATGGCTTCTTTCTACATTCCCAGTTAAAGCACTTGCACTTTCTAACATTAAACCCGCAATTCAGGATTTACAGTGTTTGTTTAAGGGCCATTCGCATCATCGAAGTTGATCCAGTAGATGATAGCCCAATAACACAACTATACATAATTTGTTATACCCAGGTTACAATAGCTAATGGCACCTAGATCCTAAAATTGATGGGCATATATATTTTAAAAAATTGAAAAATATGTCCATTAGTTTCTAATAGATATTCCGGGTCCATTTAACTGCTCCAACTTTACCTTGCCAAGCTCTTCAATTTTAAAATGCATTTAATTGAGCAATAATCATTAAAGGACAACCGCACCCACAGACTCAAAAACATGTTTATTTCATCATGATTTGGTGTTTCCTACATTTTAACACCACCCTGGGACTATTTAGAGCTTTTTAGATATTTTTATACGCAATTTCTGACTCTGACCACATGGGGTCTGGTATCTTGAAATAATTCTGACTGTTTAGTCTGCCTCTAAGTCTCCCAGAATGCCTTGTTTGTCTCCAAAAAATTGCATCACATCTGCCACATTTTCCCTAAAGCTCCTGTCAGTGTACTGATTTTACAGGCATTCACTGCTGTGTTATAGTCACCCACTTTTGGTTAAAATGTTATCCTTTTTCAATGACTACTTCAAACACAAGCAGTGCAAATGCTACAGAACAGAAATGAAAAGTGCATTTTATTGCTCTTTCTTCTTAGAAATACTAACTTGATTTCTTTTGTGAAGGCTGAAATCTAGTTCTTCAAGGTATCTCCCCTCCCCCTTCACACCTATCTTCCCTAGCTGTCAAAGAGCTAAGGGTAATTTGACCCATTATCTGCATGTGATTGACAGCTCACAGCAGGTGACCAGACTAATGTACTGTTTTCTTGTCAGCCTTTCCTTCCTTACAGTGGGAGACTTTTTTTGTTGGACTCCTCCTGTCAAATTTAGAACCAAGCTCCATAGCACTGGGAATAATCACTGTTTTGCAAAGCATCAAACTCCCACTTATTTTTCCTTCCTGTTTGGTTAAATAGCTAACAAATGATGCACTACAAACACAAAATATTTCACAGCCTTGCATGACAGCACCCACATGCTTTTTTTAAGTGGTAATTTAAGAACATTACGGTATTGCATACATCTTGTAATCTTATGTAAAAACATCCAATTAATGTCTATGCATGGTTGTTGCAAATTTATGCTCTTAGTTTTTGCAGCTGTTACTGTGCTTCTGCCTGTACTTTGTCACATATTGGTAGGGCTCTTCAAAAAGTGAGATTATAGTTTGGCATTTTTGCTAGGTTAAGACTGGGCTGGGCAAGGCAGCTCTGACATCACAATGTGGGAGGTCCACTGGCTCTTCTATACAGCATGCAAATCAGGCAGGGATTACATCACTTTGGGGGAGGAACCATCCCGGTAGCTAGAGCAAGAGCTCTGGCAGATGTGACACCATAATTTCAGAGCCAGCTAGAGGTTTTTCAAATTGATTTTCAAAGGCAAGTAAAACAGTACAGAAAGGTAGGAAGCCTAACAGGGAAAACAGTTGAGTGGATTAGTTTTTAAAGCTGCATGGGTGATTTTTGATGCTGTATCAACGAACAGGGACTAAAAGAGACAGCAGGTTGAGCAATCCGCTTTAATATCCCGTTGTTGTCCTTTAAGGCCGGGATACTTGTATGCATCCAATTTAATCTGCCAGAGTAGTTCTAGTTCTTCCAACCTCAAACTCTCTGGACCCCCTCTGATGTTATATGGGATGTGATCTATCACCAGATATTTCAATGTATGTTTTTTTTCTATCAATACATGTTTCGCCAGAGCATTCTCTGACTTTCCTTTACTAATTGCATATTGATGTTCATACAAGTGTTCTCGGAACTTACGATCCATTTTGCGTATATAATAGGCAGGGCATTGTTGGCATTTGCCAAGGTACACCACAGACTTCGAATTACAATTGTATTTACTCCTGATTCTGTAAAGTGTGTCATTAACACTAAAAGAAGATGCTACCTCTATATATTTACAGAATCTACATGCTTCACATTTGGACATCCCTGTCAAATATGATCTCCTAGTAATCTTGGATTCCAACAGATTTTTCAATTTTGGGACCCTTTTATGGATGATTCTAGGTGTACTACCCAATTTTTGTGATAAATCCATATCACTCTTAATCAGATCCCAATTTTTATTCAAAATATACCTAACAATGTAGCTATCCATGCTAAATGTAGTGATTAAGCTTAAAGTGAAAACATTTGGCCCATTCATCCCGTTTGGAACTGTTGATCACCACCTCTTGACCACTAATAAGAGCGGTATTACTAGTGTTACTTAGTATAGGAGAATAAACTCCATTGTTTTTCTTCAATTTAACCTCAGTAATCAAGGAATCAATCAAGTTACTCGGGTAACCATGGCTAAGGAACATTCCTTTAAGGGTCTAACATTCTATGTCGAAGTCATTATCCAAGGCGACTATCCTCGCTGCTCTTACCAGTTGTCCATTAGCCACTGAGAAATAATGAACATCATAAAATAATGATGGTTAGTGGTACTGTAACACAGCAGCTAGCAATGCTTCTTCACAGCACTTACTTCTCCAGTTCGAGTCTTGGCTGGTGTACCTTCTTTGTAGAGTCTATATATCCTTCCTATAGGTGTAGCTGGGTTTTTGCTGGGTGTTCTGTTTCTTACCACATTCAAAAAAAACTAGTTGTAGGTGAATTGGCAGTCCTCCAAAATACCTGTTGGTGTGCATGACACGTATAAGCAAGTCTGTTTATGCATTCTGCAATGGTCTGGGGATTCATTTAAGACTGGTTTCTCTGTCTTGCATCAAATGAGGATTGGGATAGTTTCCATCTTTCTTGTGAACCTGAATTGCTTCATGTCTTCCTGTGTCTTACATAATGTTCTGATTGGTCATCAGGGGAAAAAGGACGTTATCTGAAATTTGGGAGGATATGGAACAGACAGGAAAGATAATCATTCTTGCATTAAGAAAATGAGTAATGACATTAGAGTGAGATTCAGTTTAAGTTTACTTTTACATTTAATAAACAGAAAGTTACATCAGTACCACACGGCTCATTCCAGTCTTTCATGGAGGTGGTTTTGTTGGAATATATGGCCAGTTTATGCAGCTGTGTACTGGTAAACACTGGTGAGGTGAGCCTCTCACTATATTTGCTTTCTGCTTTAACAATATCAGTACACTGTACTACAAGCCAGTAAAACAAACTCTACAGCATTTTCATTTTGCATTGTAATCCTGGGTCAGCAATTTGTAAACTTACATATATGAGTATTCTTTAAATTAACACGAGAGGTATTTTTTTAAACAACAAACATCTTTATTAAATTATCACTTATGACATGCAATCATACATCGACATAAATGAAAACAAACCATATTGACATAATCTTAGTTGCAAGCATTTTACATCATAAACCATAGTGACATAATTTTAGTTGCAAACTTTATACATCATTTATAATCTACCCAATCATTGTCAGTCAAACAATACATAGCTCATTCAAATCCTGCCTTCTTTTAAATCTCATTCCTCCCCTGTATGTATAGTTCCCACAATTCCCATATTTTCCCATGTAATTTGCTCCTAAGCTTTTCTAAACATCCCAATTCCAGTTGTTTTATCTCTGTTACTACATAACACAATTAGACTAATGTAGTAACACTTGGGTGGCTTAAATAGTAGTCACAGTCTCAAACACACTTGTAGAATGTTCTTCAGTAACTAGCTCAGCTTAGCAATGCTAACTGGTAACTTCAAAAACTGTGCAGGCTAGTACGTAAGTTGCGGGTTTACCAACACTTAGCAGTATCTTAGAAACTTCATAAATAATGCCACAAACTCCAGTCTTAGTCCAAAATCACTTATATTAAAAAACAAAAACATAAATACAGTTTAGTGCTTTCATCCCAAAACTTGGGACTTCTTCAGAACCATTGCTTACAAGTTAGAAACTCCATTAAATATTAAAATAAGTTACAATATGACGAATCATCGGTCACAATCAATTAAGCAGTAGAAATTAAAGAAATATGCAAAGTTAAATAATTTTAATACATCAAAAAAATTATTGTACCTTAAATTCATACAAAAACAACTTGGTGCATATAATTCATATTAAAACCTATAGAGAAAATCATTTCCCTAGTTACTCCAATTTGCTCACTCAGTATCTTTGATAGAGTAGTCTGCGGGGAATCTTTAAAGTCTGCTAACTCATTCAATGGAGATCGCCATATAGTGTGGAATGGGAAATTTACTGTTTTCCTCAGTGTAGTGCGATCTCGGAGTTGGCATATTTAATTAGCATGGAGTGTGGAGGGTGCAGTGGCTTGCTCCTCTGCAAAAACATAAAACATTTTATTTATTTATTTATTTGTTTTTTATTTGTTCAAATTTCTGAAAATTCAATCATATGGTCTCGGCCATATGAATTTCAAATATTTGGACATTCAGTCATCTGACATAGATCCTCCCAATTACCTCTTTCTTCCCCATCACACCAAAACATTTGCTGTCTACCTGAGGAAAAATTCTCTGGAGTCTGCCTGGGGTATAAAATATTTATGTAAAAATTTCCAATCCAAAATCCTAAATCTTCTAGATTTGTTGCATATTTGGGAGACAAACATATATCCTACTATTGTTTCTTTGTGAATTATTTTTCCAATCTCTCTACCTAATCCTTTCTAACCTCCTCTGATTGAATTTTATAGTTATCATACAATATTTTATATGCTCTACTAATTATTCCTTTTTAACACCAGCTGCTTCTGTTCTAGGTTTTACTAAAAACTCTACCAAGGCTGGTCTTTCATTTAGGACTCCCTATTTCTTTCTATACTCTGGTGTCAATCCTTGATAGGGAAGGCAATCTCTAACCTGCAGTCCAAATAAATACTTGGCATCTTCCAATCCTATTACATTTCCCTCTCTAGTTATTTGCTCCCAATCTTTTGGTTTCTTTGCCAGTTTTCTCCAATAAATTCCAGCCTCCTTTTGCCTATTGCCTGTATCCTGATTGCAGTCATCCATATCAGGAGAATCTCCTTTCTCCATTCCCATGTTGGCTTAGTTCTTGGAATGCTTTCTGCTACTTTATGAATATAATATTCTGTATGATTATTGTTGTTCTCATTAAAGATCTGCAACCAAAATCCCAGTCTCTCCCTTGTTTCTTGAGCTCCCTCCCATTTTATTATCATCCCTTTCCATTCTGAATTATAGATTTCTGCTTGTGCTATGTATAGGAATCTTAACTGTGTAGCTCTGAAATATTCCTTCAAATTGAGTAATCCTAATCTGCCTTGTTCTATTGGAATAATCATCTTATCCCACTTGACTCTTGCCATCTTCCCTCCCAGATAAAATCCTTCAGCTGTTTATTAATTGCTATCCACAATTTACCCTCTGGTTGATAAACATATACCTGACCTGTGAATAAGACTAAAGGGACTAAAAACATTTTAACTGGTTGTATCTTACTATCCATATTCCCATAACAGAGCTTCTAATTTCTCATTTTTTCTGTTATCTTTTGTTTAGTCTCTTCCCACATATCCTTAGCTGCCACACATGAATAATTTTTAATCCATACTCCTAAAGACTTAATTTTATCATGTCCCTATAAATATGGATATTGATGTATCAATTTGTGTGTAGGTACATAATTTACAGCTATTGCCTTTGTTTTAGCCTCATTCATTTTGTATCCAGAAAATATTTGAAACTGTCTTAAAATGTTCCACAACACTATAATATCCTTCACTGGTTTTATCAGGTATAAAATAATAGCATCTGCAAATAGAGCCAGGTTTTCTTGACTACCCTACCAATTATATCCTTGAATTTCTCTGAGTCCCTTATTTTCTTTGCCAATGGCTCTAAATGTAATACAAATAGCAAAGGGGAAAAAGGACACCTCTGCCTGGTTCCTCTGCTCAAGTAGAAATTATCAGAGAGGAACCCACCCACTTTAATTTTTGCCTCCAATCCCTCACATATCCTCCTAATCAACCTTATAATTTTATCAGGAAATATAAATGCTTCCATTACCTTGTTCATACAGTCCCAACTTACTTTGTCAAATGCTTTCTCTTCATCAAGACCCACCAAAAACAGTGGTATTTTCTTACATTCTGCTTTCCTCTGGATCATCAACGTCCTGTTAATGTTGTCAAATGATTGCCCCCTCTCCGTAAAACCACATTGATCCATATCTATCATTTTTGGCATCACATTTGTCAGTCTTTTAGCCACTATAGACATAAATACTTTATAATCATGATTTAGTACTGAAATGGGCCTGTATGAAGATGGATCTGATGGATATTTACCGTCTTTAGGTATTACAACTACTGCAGCTTTATTCCAGGGTGTTGGTAATTCTCCTCCTCCTCTTAAAATAGCTTCCAAACTTCCACAGAAATGCCATCTATTCCTGGGGACTTTCCTGTAGATTGGTTATACATCACCATTTTTATCTCATCTCCTCCTATCCTGTTAGTAATTGAGCCTCATCTACCGCTAACCTTGGCATATTTAATTTTTCCACAAACATTTCTATTTTTACCTTTTCATGATATCCATATTTCTCTGCTTTATACAGACTTTCAAAGAATTTTCAAAATATCTCTAATACCTCTAGAGGATCTCTTATCTTCCTTGTTATAGGCTCCCTAAGCTTGGTGACAGCTCTTTCTACTTTCTGTTACCTGAGTTGTGCTAAAAGTTTCTTGTGCTCTAGAGTTACAATTGCTTAACAGCAATATTTCTAAACTCACTTATATTAACAAGATAATCCCTTATTTTCTTTTTAGGATTCTGCATTTGCTTCTCTTCTTGTTCTGTGAGCCTCCCCCTATTTTTCAATACTTTAACATTTGTCAGTCCCTCTAAAAAATTATTTAATTTTATCCCACTGCTTAGCTGTATTTCCAGAAAAAAATCTATTGTCTCTAATGGCCCCTGAATAATGTTCACTACTCATTCCTTAAATTCCTCTCTTTTCAGCAGATAGGTGGGAAAGTGCCAGTGTTTTATTTTTTATTTTGTGTCTATATCAGAAGCTCGAAGTGTAGAAAAAGCAAATGCTCTTTCATCTAAACCAAATACATGAAGTCCCATAAAGCGGAATGGCCATAACAGTGATTTTTTTTTCCAGGGGAAAAAACATTGCTGGGCCATTCTTGGGACTTTGCCATTTCCTCCACTGTAGTGCACTCTTGGAGTTGTTATATTTAAGTAGGGAGGTGTGGGGGCATCAGGGGTGTAGGGTCAAAGCCTCCCACTTTATGTTGTGTTTGGGTTTTTTTTTTCAAATCGCTGTTCTGCACATTCGACTTTTTAGGATTTCATGTATTTGGTATCGATTAAAGAGCGTTCGGTCTTTTTACACTTCAAGCTTCTGATATACACCCTTTATTTCATTACTCTATGTTTTTATTTTAGTTATTATTGGCGCATGATCTGAAATAGTTATTGGGTGTGCATCAAGACCTTCAATTAAATGCACATGTTCCTGTGAAATATAAATTCTGTCTAGCCTAGCCCAGTTTTTGTATCTCCTCCTAGTACTGAATTCACATCTTCCATGTCAAATATTTTCATAAATTTCTTCAAAAATCTATCCTCCTTTGTTATAATTTCTCTTCTGAGCCTACCAGACACATCTCCACTGTTGCAAATCAAATTCCAGTCATATTGCTGAAATCTGATTATTTCCCCCAGAATTTTCTTAATGTCCATTATAGCGTTATTGGGTAAAATATAAATACATGCCAGTGTAAAATTCCTCCCTTGCTAGTAGCCCTTCCATGCTGCAACTCTACCATTATTAACTTTTTCATCCTCTTCTATCACTATCGGAGCTGATCTTGCAATTAATACAAGTACTTCTCTTTCCCTTTGTTCCAGGTATTCTGCTGAATAAACATCCTGAAAACCTTTCTTTATCAAGCTCACATGTTCAGTTGTTTCCAAGTATGTCTCCTAAAGCATAGCTATTTGCACTCTAATTTTTAATAGACTTCACTGCTCTTTCTTTTTTATCTGTGAGACCATTGACATTTAAAGACATTACAGAAAGCATCATTGTATTAAAAAGTTATCATTCCCACCTTTTGTGTATAACAGCTTTTTTGTTAAATGTCTAGTTCCCAATTTTGTGTTACATGCATGCACTGTTTGGCATGTTGATATTTTATACAGTTGCTTCTTGTCATATCCATTTTAGCCTATGTCACATCTTGCTAAACTTTTGTTTTATTGAAAGCCCTCAAACAAAAAAAAACAGTCATACCTCCAATACCCCCTAAAACATATTAACTTAATAATAACACACAAACCTTTGTACATCTTCAATACTGAAGTTTTACACTCCTAATTGGAACAAATGTTCCAAACTGGCAGCCACACGCACTGACTTGACTTAAGCTAAATGAAAGGTTATCATTTCTAAGATGCATGGTGTAGCCCATGCTTCTACTAAGTGCTGTCTGGTTTTGTCTTATCTTTATAGCTCTTCCAGATGGGAAAACACTTGAATGCTTTTAGAGAACATTATCACCTAGTCATTTCTCTTTATCAGATTATATCCTGGAGACATGAGGACCAGATACAGAATTGCTACTAAGCATACATTTATTTGCTAGAAAAAAGTCTTATAATATTCAATATTCTTTTTCATTTACTTTTGTTCTCATAAAACTTGTTATGAGATCAAGCTAAGGGTCTTAATCCAGTCATTCCCCTATGCAAGAATGAGAAAAAAAGCACACAACTTTTTCTTTTGCCATGTTCTTTTAACTAGATATTTCTTATTTTTTTACACTGCAGTACCTACATTTCTTAAAACTGAACAAGGAGAAAGAGAGAGAAGAAGGGAGAAAGAAAAAAGAAAAAAAAAACAGGAGTACCTATTTACAGTATTATCCCCTTTTCATTTAAAAATAACTGAGAAAGCTTTATTTACAACATGCAAAGAAAACCATGCATTATAAAAATAGTACCATTAAGAATTTGTTTTACTTACAGTTAACAAAGTCCAAAAAATGGCCAATATTTCTAGATTTTCTTGTTCTGTCATGTTTCATAGATATAATTATTGTTTTGTAATCTCACATTTGTCAGTTTCCAAGTTACTGGTGTTACTCCTGTTCACCCCATCTCCCAAATCATGTCTCTGCTTAATTTCTAATGTACTCTTGATTCTTCTAATCAACTCTTGTGCATTTTCCTTCTCTCAAGCACTTTCCATTGAAACATAGGAAAATGATTCACTGGCAAAGCTGTGTAGTCTTTATTACCAAGAAAACAAGAAGCAGAATCTCTTGATGTTTCCCAGATCAGTTTTTGTTATACAAACATTTGTATTTCCTCCTTGGCACGTACTCCATCAAAAATGATTTTGTCCTTCCAGAGAATAATATTTGAAAAATAGCTGAGTACAAATATTAAATTTCATACCTGCTTTTCACATTCCCTGAATAGTGGTATAAATGTACTCCTCTTCTGCCTGGTGTACAAGGAATAATCATTCTCCACAAACACTCTGCTGTCCCACTTTTAGTACTTTGTCCTTCTGCCACAATTTTATCAGAATCAACTCCTTCTGTTAGTAGGATTGCATCTTTATTATTAAAGGTCTAGGTTGCTTTCTCATAGCCAGGTTACACATGATATGCCCTTTCAGTTAACAACTCCTGCTGTGCAATACAAGTTGTTGTATCTTTCGGCTTTTCCTGGTTAGGGGTCGCCACAGCGGAACTCCGGTCCGCTAATGATTGGCAATAGATTTTTACATGCCGAATTGCCGGCCCTGAAGCACAACCTTCAACGAAGGTACGCCCATTCACGCATGTCTCCACAAACAGAAGAGCAGGACAACGTCTTACTGTGAGGTGACAACGCTACCGCAGCACCACCACTGCAGCAATACTAGTCCAGTTGCTTATTTGTGCTTTCATAAAATTAATACAGTCTGTTCCTACCAGCTTCTGTAGTACAACAGAAAATCTCAGGTTATACTCTAATTCTATTATTTTTTTAAACATCTCTTCTTGCACAGCCTCTTATTCAGCCACCCTTTTCTTCCTTTTGACCTCTGGTTTTTGCAGTTTTATCACTTCATCTGAATAGCTTTTTAAAGCTTCATTCATTTTTTCCAGCCTTTTGTTGTTTGAGTTGATATACTCCACCAGTGTTTCATTTATTTTAATCAGGTCTGTGTGCAGTTGTCTTGTATATTCCTCCAGGTTACTAGAAATCATGTCTGGAGCTTGCACTGCTCTTTGTGAACAGCTGCAGTACTTTTCCCAGTCAGTGTTTTTTACTCACTGTTTGTAGCTGATTGTCCCTCTGGTCCCCTGTATTTCTTTTTTCGTGGCATCCATAAAGTGCACTTACTAGCCAGTTACTGAAATTTACCCAGAAGTATATGCCCACTGGCTTTCTCTGCTAAGTTTCTGTTTTCACACTGGGAGAGCTAGAAATAAGGTGTAACACTGTGTGCAACCATCTTGGAAATCTCTAACATGAGAGATAATGAGAGACATGCCTTAACAAACTGCACCTGATGTTGTGCTACACAGAAGTACTGCATTTTGCTAAATGACAAATACAAGGAATTTGAACATGAAATACATTATGGTTATTTTATTTAATATAACAACAAATATCAGAATGATTTTTGAAACAGTCATTCATAATCTGCAGAAAGATCAGGGCTAGGAGAAAAAGCAAGCAATAATGTCTAACAAGATGTGTGTTATTGTGGAAGTAACACCCACCCAGGGGTGTTCTGCAGCCTGAGGCCTGCAGCATCGGGCCTCTACACCCCTGGAAGGGCATTATGTCCACAATAACACACACCCTTGAGGGCATTATTGCTCTTAGAGAATGGACTGTCTGTAAAATTGTTGAGCTTAACTTTATTTATTTATTTTATTATTATTACCTCCACCTAAGGTTCCAACCTTCCCGTAGTATATGTCAATGGTGTTGGAGGAAGCATTTTATATCCAAAATATATCCAGGTATTTACTTTATTTTTTGGTCCCTTGCTCCTAAAACATTTGGTTTGTTGCCAATAATTGGAGATAGAAGTTACTAAATAATGATATACATTTGAATTTCAGACTTTTATTTCCTTCAGAAAATTCATGCTAACACAAATTCTTTTATTTAAGCAAGTTTTAATTTTATAAGAGCTATAATTAAAATCTGTTCCAATTGTTGAGCCTTTGCTCCCCATTTATTTTAGGCTTTATCCAGATTTCTTCAGTTGAAAAGTCCAGAGGTATGCAAACCTCTTTACTGCTACCAGTAGGTGATCTCACTCACTCTCTCTCTCTCTCTCTCTCTCACACACACACACACACACACACACACACACACACACACACACACACACACACACACACACACACACACACACACACACACCTCTGCTTCAGAAAATGCATGTTAACACAAATCATTTAAAATATATTCCTGTTTTGAGCCTTTGTGCCATGTTTAACTTAGGCTTATCCAGATACCTTGACCTAAGAGGTAGAGAGGTATGCAAATCTCTTAACTGGAACAGATAGGCAGGGGATTGCTCGATCACTCTCACTCTTCACTTTCCCTCTCTCTCTCACACTGTCTCACACACACACACACACACACACACACACACACACACACACACACACACACACACACACACGAGTTTCTTCTGCTTTCATGCACGCATTCACTCAGACATGCAGACAAAAAGATAAACACACGCACTTTTTTCTTTTTCACTTGATCCATCTCTCTCACTGTCATACACATGTACACACACACACACACACACACACACACACACACACACACACACACACACACACACACACACACGCACGCACGCACACACACACATGCTTTGTTTTAATTTTTTTCTTTCTTATTTTACACTCGCTAAACAGCAAAAGCGCTATTTAGTGAGAGGAAAATAATGGCGGTCATTAGGTTTCTTCAGTCCGAACTCCACAGCAGCTTAACATGCCGCTATGAAGAGGTGGACTCATTTTTCAGTGGCCATTACCTGTGCGTTAACACCTAGCTGGAGAATGTTCGTTCTCCAGTCAGGGTGCCATCTACAGGTCGTCCATTCTCTAAGCATAGTTATTTCCATGACAAAGGACCAGCATTCAGTAATGATCTACAAGTTCTGATATCTACAGAGGTAGGTCTGTTTGGCATCTTATTTGATTGTAAAAAGATCTAAATATAATATTAAACAGAGGCTAAACACAGATCACATAATAAACCTACATGAAGAATATTACTAATAAACACAAAAAGCAACATGAATAGGTGGGAATATGCTCTCCATATAAGATGTCACTTAAAGACACAAAAAGATATTTTAAATGGAGAATTAAATTCCTCATACCATTGCAAAATAATGACATGAACATGTATCTCCAAGGAAGTAAAACATTATATATTACTATCCAGAAATGGAACAGATAGGCAAGCTTGAGAATCATGGTGTGGAATATGAAAAGAAAAAAAAAACGATGACTAAGTATAATGCCAATGTGATCTGCACAAGCGTGTGCTTTTTTACAAAAAAAACTGTACCTCTTTCTACTTCATTTTGCTGCTTGTGCTTAGGAATTCAACTGCATTTAGTTTGTCATATTTATTACTGCTTGTTGGTAGCCTCACTAAATTGATGACAGTATATTACTGAATTTATTTGTGCTGCCAGTTACTGTTGTGATTTGTGAGCTACTGTTTCAAAGTAATCTACTGATTAACTATATTTCATTGCTATCTACTGCAATTCATTACTGTTTAACTTCATTTTACTGCATTTTATTGCTGTTTAACTGTATTTTTTCATACTGCGAGTTCTATTCTTTTGACTATATGTGATTGATCTGTGCTTCATTGCGAGTTTTTTTTTACTGAGTTCTTAACCTTTAAATTGAGTAGCATAGTCTAGATACAGGTCTGCAGCATCCAGAGCTTCAGTTGCATGGTTTTTAACCCTTTTTGAGGTGTTCCAGCTACAAGTTTTCCCTTAGCAGCACTTGTGTTATCATCTAGTAGTACTACTCTTTAGACCCTCCTCCCTTTACCCTCTTAGCCCTTTCAGTTTCTGACAAATATGGAGAGACAATTTCCTACATTTTCTCCTTCCAGTCTGGTCAATATGGGCATCCTAAGACACTGTAGCGACTGCCTCATGTACACAGACATGTATTTGAAGCTATTTCCATGGGTGATTGTCGCAGACAACAAGAGGGAGCTCCTTTGATTAACAGACCAAATGGACATCTACAGCAATTCAAATGTAGAAATAGTGATAATGTCAACAGGATTGTTATTCCATATACCAACAGGAATAACTACATCTTGGATGTCCTCAATAAACATTGGGGCATCTTAATGATTGACGACACAATTAGATCTTTGGTTGACGTAAGACCCAGAGTGGCCTATAGGAATATGTCCTCACTTAATAGGTTGTTATGTTATGACAGGAGTCATTTCAATACACAGTTGAGCCATAAAACAGGCACCTTTGCCTGTCATACTTGCAACCAATGTAAATATATTTCCAATTCTGACACTTTTACACACCCGGTAACTAACAAGAGATATTTGTTCAAGCATTATGCCACTTGTAAGTCTGTGAATTTAGTATATGTAGCTGAGTGTCAATTATGCAAGATATTCTATGTGGGTATGACAACCAGGTCGCTACGAGAGCGTATAAGAGAGCATATTTATGCCATCACTAAAGGTAACACCATGAATGCCCTCGCGAAACACATAGTGGAACTAGGTAGCACACACAGTTTCAGGTTTCAAGTCTTGGAGTTGGTCAACATTGACAAAAGGTTGGGTAATTTTAAAAACAGAACAGAGGAAAGAGAGGGCAAATGGATAATGAAGTTACAAGCCCATAGGTTTGGGCTTAATGATAGGTTTTCCATTAAGCCTTTTCTTACATCTAGGTCCCTCAAGCATTAATTTTAATTTAAATTTTAATTCTATATTGTGTTTTAATGCTTTAAACTGTTTGTCTGATTGTCTTAATGAATGCTGTGATGTCATGAAGATTTTTGTATTTAGGGTGGGGTGGTTTTTACTGCATTTATGTCTGATGAAGCGTTGATGTGCAACGCGAAAGCGCTTATACCATTGCAGTTTTTGTGTTTGTTTTTTTACACAATAAACGTGGACTGTTGGTTCTACAAGGAGCCTTCTTGAAATTTTATTGAATTTAATCCTGCTGTACATGGTGCACTCATCGTTTTTTCTTTATGTACCTCACAAAGCACATGCAGCAGCTGGAGAGACCACAGAGATTCCTCACTTGGAGAATCCAGGACCTCAAACATCTACCCTACACAGACAGGCTAAAAGCCCTGTCCCTCTACTCAGTCTCCTACAGACTCCTCAGAGGTGACCTCTGTCTGGCATACAAAGCTGCATATCTGTAAGTCAAGCTCCATTCGAGTAACCCACAAGCAAGAACTCAACCTGGTCTGTGACATCAGTAGGACTTGGTAGGACAAATTTGTGTCCCAGAGACTCCCTCTTTTGTGGAATAGAATCCCTTTCCACGTAAAGCAGACTACCTCATTAAACCTTTTTAAGCATAACGTGAATAACTGGATGGGGAACAGAAAATACACCCCTGGGATTCCACCTATGTCCCTGCTGGACAGTGGCATAGGATGCTGACTTGTTGGAACATGGACTAAATTCTTGGCTAGGCTTGTAAGGGCCTCAAGGCCAATAACCTAGTAACTTCCTATGATCCTATGATTCTATAAAACACCAAAAATGAATATGCTGTAAGTGCATGCAGATGCCGCTAACAGATGAGTTGCTGCATGTTGGTGCTTCTTTGTACATTATTTTTGATAGTCCTGAGCTTGTAAATCTACCTCATTTGTTCTAATGTTTGAATTAACATTAAATTGCATGCAAATAATATCAAACCTGGGTAAAAAGGAGTAAAAAATAAACTTTCTGAAAGGCTAAATGCAGAGTGGTCTGTGAATGTTTAAACTGCATCACCAATGAGATATAATAATGAGAATAAATGAACAAAAGAATGTAAATAATGCAAAATTTTACATGCACTGATGTGGCCAAACAAATGCAGATTTTAATGAAAGGTAGTTAAGAACAATAATTTATGTCAGCTCTGGGGGCATAAAGTGGTAAAGCCCTGACTTTGGCCCAGGCAATTGATTGATTGATTGATTGATTGATTGATTGATTGATTGATTGATTGATTGATTGCATTTGTTAACCAGGAAAGTCTACTGGGCCTAGGTGACACATTTTCAGTAGAGGCCCGGGGAGAAAAGCTCCATGATAATATCAATAGTACATACAAGAAAAAGCACAATATACAGTGTATATACAGTCTCAATGCATAGAAATAAATATTAAACACAATGGTACAAGTTATTTACAAACATTACACATCAACATTGTATACAATTTGATCATTGTAGATGGAGTTAGTCAGGTAAGGTAGCAGTTTTGATTGTTACTTGTTGGAGTTTTGTAGGCATAAGCAGTTGAATTCAGCAGGTTAGAGAGAGCTCCTAAGTAGTGTTATTGTAGAGGGATATAGTAGTGGATCAGGTTTTAGGAGGTACTATTTTGGCACAAGTATATTGCCAGAGAGAAGAGAGGTGTGATCTGAGAGACTTCTTAAAGAGAGCAGGATTACTGATTGTTTTGAGATCTATTAGAGGTTCAGACACTTGATGGAGCTGTCCGAGGAGGAGGAAGGGCAGGCACATACTGGGGGTGGAGGGTAGTCTGGGGCCATGCAATTTCACAGTCCTTTGGCAGAGGGGCTGTACTGCAAGAAGTAGTCTCAGGGGTGGGTGTGTGGCCATTAAGCTGCTTTAGCAGGAGCTCTTATTGCAAATGTATGGATGCATGCCCACATTGGAGATAGCTTTTTGGTTCCTGAAGTGGTCGACCATCCCTTCTGGCCAGGGGAGGGTTTAAGCCCAAATAAATATGCTATCGTTAATGAGATGCCAGTGAAGGCATAGGACACTCCTGATGCTGCTTGTTTGATGGCCTCCTCTTTTCAGCTCTCGCCTTTAGTAGATAATACTGAGGATGGGAGGAAACCCAACTGGGAATCTTATCCAACACCAAACATACAGGCACAGAGATTCTTGGAGTTTGTAAACACAAACTCCCTGGACCAGATTGTCAGTACACCAACCAGGGGTGCCAGCACACTGTCTCTGGTCCTCACTAATATGGGAGAGTGCTGCACACCCCCTAGAGTGATGTCTATTGTGATGTGGTCAGACCACAAAATGGTCTCATTTGAAGTAAAAATAAAACCTGAACCTTCAGCTAACCCTGGAATATTCAGGAACTATTCTAAGGATAACCTCCTGCTATTAAGTGATAACCTGGCAAAATGACAAGCTCTCATAAACTGTGAGAAAACTTTTGCCTATGCGGAGCTGTTCACAGAAACACTATACAAGCATGTTAATAGCTGCACAGAGGCAGCTCTGCCACCAGGAAGAAATACAGAGCTAACTCAAAAAACAAGCCACCCTGAT
The DNA here is from genome assembly GCF_019279795.1 of Protopterus annectens. Classification (NCBI taxonomy): domain Eukaryota; kingdom Metazoa; phylum Chordata; order Ceratodontiformes; family Protopteridae; genus Protopterus; species Protopterus annectens. The sequence continues at coordinate 340,451,409 of NC_056740.1, read as the reverse complement.
GGAATTACAAAATCAATAAGCTGTATAACAGAAGGAAGAAATCATGGCAAAAAATTAGGAGGTGCAGCACCCAGCAGGATAAAAGCACTGTCATCAAACTAAACAAACAGCTCAGAGGACAAATAAAGTCTACCAAAGCCAAATTTGAGGTAAATTTGGCTTCCCATGCCAAGGACAACTATGAGGCATTCTTTAGCTATGTCCACAACCTCAAAGGCAATACACAATTGTGTGCAGAGCTAATTTTAAATGGAGCCACCTATACTGAGCCAGAGTAATAAAATATCAGGATTTGCAGGCAGAAATGAGACCAATGTGGAAGAAAGATACCCAGACAGTTCCAATAGTAGTAGGAGCAACAGGTCTTATAAAAATTAATCTGCAATCATATTTAGATATTTTACCAATACATGTAACTCCATAGGAATTGCAGAAGGAGTCATTACGGGCACATTATGGGTGCTGCGAAGAGCACTTCTGGCTGACATCAAAGATTGAAACAATACTAATTTCATGAACTTTAATTGTACTTTGACTTAGGAAAGGGGCCCATACCCATCATGGTAATAGAAATCTGAAAAGACTTGTTGAAATTAAAAAGCCAGAAGATATAGCAAACCTACTGACTGAAAAACTCAGCTCCAACTTTACCCCTCTCTCCCCTCAAATTTCCCTCAGGAAATACCATCAAATATAACTCCCCCTGCTATCACTAGGTAGGAGGTCCTTGATGCTCTGTCTAAAGCCAAGGACACTGCATCAGTGGGCCCAGACAATATCCCAGGATGCCTTCTAAATAGCATGAAGCATGACCTATCAGGCCCTCTGGAATTACTATTTAACTGTAGCCTCCAAACAGACTTCGTGCCTCATGACTGGAGAACAACAACAGTCATTCCTCTGCACAGAAGTGGGCCATCTACAGATCCAGAAGTCTCGCTAGTATCATACGCAAAGCCATGGAAAGAATTATCATGGAAATGGTCAATAATGATATAGTAAACTTCCAGACACTGGACCCAACCCAGTTTGGTTTTGTCAAGGGCAGATCACGGCTACTTAAACTGATGGGCTTCTTTGAGAATGTTACCAAAGCAATGGATGAAGGCAAAATGATTCACACTCCCTACCTTGACCTAGCCAAGGCATTTGGCACAATACTCCAATCAGGCATTGTTGACAAACTCAAGAGGTTAGGTACAAACCTGTATGTCACCCAGTGGATAGCCAGATAGCTCACAGACAGGACCCAGGAAGTTAAAATTGAGAAGTCCACCTCTACAAAGAAGCCAGTTAAAAATGGACTCTCTCAGGGATCAGTCCTTGGACCAGTCCTTTTTGGCATTTACTTCTCTGAAGTCAGGGACAATGTCAATGGTTTCTGGCTGACTAAATTTGCAGATGACTGTAAATTAGGAGTCGTCATTGAATCCCACACCGATACAAATGTTGTCCAGGAAGGGCTGACATAGACAAACAACTGGTGTCAGAGACATGGACTAAAACTACATGCCAAGAAATGCATAATAATATCCTTTGGGAAGTCATCCACCCCTTGTAACTATCATATTGACAAAACACACACCTTAGAGTTGACCCAGTAGTCAGAGACCTTGGGACACATATAGACAGTAATCTAGCCTTTGACCATCATATGTCTACAGTAGTGAGGAAATCATTTTATGCTGTGCAACCTATAAACAAAGGTATGGCATATAGTCCAAGGAAGTCATTGTTCCACTCTATTCAGCATTCATCAAACCTGTCATTGAGTACACTTCCCCCTTTGGTACATACCTAACCAGGCATATCCAACAAATGGAATATCCACAGAGGTTCCTCACCAAAAGAATACAGGGAGTAAGTAGAATGTCCTATGCAGACCACCTCAAAGCGCTATCCCTGTATTCGGTCTCCTACAGGCTGTTGAGGGGAGACCTATGCTGGTATTCAAGGCCATTGTCAGACCCAACTCTGATGGACCTCCTGCATATCAGCAAAACAAACTGTACCAGAATTACCCATTCTAAAGACTTAAACCTTGACTGTGATATAAATAGGGCCTGCTGCAGAGACAGGTATGTATCCCAGGGACTACCCCATCTCTGGAACAGGCTCTGCATAGGATAACCAGTCCTTTCTGAATCTTTTTACATACCGTTTAACTTCTTCTCCAAGTACTTTAAGCTACTTAGTTTAACTGTGCCCCTTTGCTGACTTCCTCCATGTTCTTACTATATGCTCTTCAGCTTTCCCAACAGCTGTTTTCTCCACAAATATGCTCTTCAGCTTTCCCAACAGCTGTTTTCTCCACAAATATGCTCCCCAGCTTTCCCAACAGCTGTTTTCTCCACAGCGTGGTCTGCATTACCTCCCTACGTAAAAATCACTATCTTTCCCTGCTATTTCAAATGACTAAATTACTGTACTGTTCTAAAAAAAAAAAAAAAAAAAAAAAATATGAATATATAGCTTAGGCTATTTGTTTTTTACCTGTTTTTTTTTTTCGCTGTATTTTCTACTATACTAAAATGTATGCATTGTTGCTTAAATGTTTAACCTTGTTTTAATTGCGGAGCTTTTCTCCCCGGGCCTCCACTGAAAATGGAAATTATCCAGCTGGACTAGCCCGGTCAACAAATGTAAAATAAAAATAAAATAATAAATAAAATAAATTTGCTCTCCAGCTTCCCCAACAGCTGTTTTCTTCACAATATCACCACATTTAAATATTTACTCCAGTTTTATTACTCAGCTGTTTTGTTTGTTTTGTATCCTTTCCTCACTGTAACTTGCTGGCAATGCTACATGCCTTGATTTTTCTGATCCTGCATTTATGCTACATTCTCTGCACTTATGCTATTTTATTTATTACTTGCAGCCTTTATAGCATGTTGTTTTGCTTGGGATGGCCATGTAGTTTGGTTAATGTCATTATTCAGACATACTTGTCATGTCCTACCATTTAAATAACTAGTATTGTATGTGTTTGCTACATTTCCTGCAATGCTTTATCATAAGCATTGCATACTTCTCATTTGCTTTATGGCTTGGGTCATGAGTTAAAAAGGTCACTCTGGATCAGTTCAATAACCAGAGCAACAAACAAGAAAACAATGAATAAATAAATGTACTTTATTAGGATTATAATTCATTTTAACTCAAATTATTGTGAATAAACTATTTATGATCAACATATATGACCCTTATATGTTCCTTACTTATTATAAATGGATGGGGTGACACATAGGATAGTGTGAGTGAATGTCCTAGAAGAGGTAGGTACTATGGTAACAGTGTGCCAGCATGATAGCGTGATATACAAGATTTGTGATTCATCGATGCAGCACTGGATCCATCATGTATATACACATGCATACGTATATATGGATCTACTTGGAAACAGCAAATTACCATTACATCAACTTGCAAAACAAAAAGACGAAAACCACAAAAGTTTACATTAAAGAACGCACGCATCATCAGAAGTTTTCACAGAGTAGGTAAACACCTGGCCAACAATGTGGGGGCGAAGCCCCCCACTTGGGTGGGTTTTATTTGCTTCGGTTTGTTTTTATTTCCTGTTGTCAAGTGTTTACTTATGCTGTGAAAACTTCAGATGATGTGCACATTCGTTAATGTAAACTTTTGTGGTTTTCATCTCTGTTTTGCAAGTTGACATAATGGAAATTTGCTGTTTTAAAGTACATCCACATATATATATATATATATATATATATATATATATATATATATATATATACATGTGTGTGTGTGTGTGTGTGTGTGTGTGTAACTCTACACATACAAACACACACACACACACACACACACACACACACACACACACGCACACACATATATATACACACACACACACACACACACACACACACACACACACACACACACACACACACGTGCTGCTCATCACTATTCTGCTTGCATCATGGTGCCGTCCTGCTTTATTTTAAATGCCCCAGATCAGTTTGGACCCTTGAAGTGCACACATACTTCAGATGGACACTAAGTTGTGACACATGTTTTTATCCATAAGCTTTCTTTTCTCCTAATGTATTCTCGCAACTTTTAAAGTGCGGCACAGAGAAAGAAACATAAAATCAGATGTTACTGCTCTTCAAAACCCATTAGATTAAGACTAGCCAGTTAATGGCAAATTCATTCACATTTGAATGTAAATTATTCTGAAGTCTAGTGACATTGGAGTTTGCTGCATTAGAGAAAGAGGTACAGAGGGTCTCTGCCTGCAGAGGCTGACAACTGACAAGTCATCATATACAAAATAAGACATCCTTGTCTGCCTTTATACATGCTTACATAAATAAAACAATGCATTTTAAGCTGAAATAGCACAAATTGTTCATTTTATTCACCATCTTTGTCTGGCCTGCATTAGTGGGCTCACACCTTCACAATGGACCCCCTACATTAACTCCCCAGGCCTCTGCTGAAAAGGGGACACCACAGCCAAGTCAGACTACCTCAGTAAACAAAAGCTATAAATAAATAAGTAAATAAATTACACCATGAGGCATTTCAGTTTTTTTTTTCTTGTCAGTATGTTTAAGTGGGGAGGTTCAAAATTACTATATTTTCTACCATGTCTTTATGGGAACTCATCTGATGAGCTACTTTTCTGCCATCCTGCACTTCTGCGTCACAGCATATGTTTTAGTGATTATGCAGAATCACCATTCTAGCAAGAACTAAATATACTGCCCCCTAGTTTAAAAGCTAAAACTGATTATACTAAATGCTTGGGTCAAAAGTTCTTCAGGCTGCTAGAGCTGTTATTTTGCTTTATCTTTTTATCCTCTGTTGCCTGTTGACCTTCAGTCCTTCTACAATAATTAGGCCTATTTGTTCCCCTGTAGTTGACAGTCAATCACAGGGGGCCATCAATCAGGCAGCCATCAGAGGTTCACTTATTTTTAACGTGAACCCATACCTTTGGTAGATGACATGCATGCTCATAGATGAGAATGCCTGCACTACCTTCCCCTCTGGCTGTGAACATTCACACATATGTTGAATGAAAGATACTGTGGACATCTAGTTTTGGCAGATCCATGAGAATATCCTGTCCCATTTGTTGCATGCCATTTACAATTTTTTTCTGCAGTAAATGTCAATATTGCAGCAAGTCAGACTGCCTACCACCCACCGGGGTGGCTAAGATGGCATTGGCTGCTCAGTCTCACCCGTCTCCTCCCCATTTCCTCTGGTACCCAAGAGGCTAATTAGTCTCAGGTCCTGTGGACTGTATTCAAGGCTTTATCATTATGTACCACATAGCCAGGCCTAAAGCTGTTTATTTCCATGCTGGGCCACTAGCTAACAGGGAGGGGTCCTGAGTCTGATCCTTGTGATAATGGTTTGATTACTGGCCTGGGTGCCAGAAAGATGGTTTATAGGAGGGAATGGGGTTAGTGAGCAACTAAAGCCCATCTATTTTGGTAATGTCTGTCCTGCAATTCCTGGTCTAGTGACAGCCATGGAGAGGGACATAATTCTTATAAGAATATGTGAACAAGTGTGTTCACTTGTAAACTTCCATATTAGTGCAGGGGTAAAATGGTGGCTGAGGGGGATTTAGCAGTCACCCATCTACTCATGCAGATGTGTGTGTGTGTGTGTGTGTGTGTGTGTGTGTGTGTGTGTGTGTGTGTGAGTGTGTGTGTGTGTGTGTGAGAGTGTGTGTGTGTGTGTGTGTGTGTGTGTGTGTGTGTGTGTGTGTGTGTGTGTGTGTGTGTGTGTGTGTGTGTGTGTGTGTGTGTGTGTGTGTGTGTTAGAGGAGTAAGTACCTAGATGTGCTTGGGTGGTAAAGTATGTAAGTTTACAAATCAGCTCTATCATTACAGATGTAATTTTGCCAGGGGTTGCTATATCAGTGTGTACTGCTTTTGCTACTGTATATATGAAACATATGAATGCAAAAGCTGTCAAGTGTTTAAATCCATGCCATTTCTCTTCTTTTTTAATTGAAAAAAATTTTTTGTCTTTTGTTTTCCTAAAAAAACATTACATTTTTAGACACGATTCTCTCCTGAGTTTATGAGGTAATGTTATAAACTGTTCATAATCAACATTGAGGAACTGGGATAAAATATTGGCAAATGTTGACAGTTTTAGACTAGTTAATTTTTCAGAGTGCTGACTAATAGACCGATAATCTGCTGTTTTACAATCCGGGATCTACATGAGCTGGAACTGACAAAATATATATTGTGTGTATATTTAACACTAAGGAAGCATAACTTGTGGCAGTTTATACTAAGTGTACTTCTCTAACATTTTTGTCATTATTATCTGCTGTTAACTAAATAAGGTTAGGATCATAATAATAATAATAATAATGCAATTTTTCTATAGTTAGTACGGTTAGTATGTTGTACATACATGTATATGTACCCATAACACCATTTGTATAAGCTGTATATTCTAGTAATTGGTAGCAATATCCGATAAATCTGAGGTGACCCATGAAATTAGTAAAAGATAATGAAAGAAGAGAAAAATGGCATAGATTTTTCTTATTTTCCTTGGAAGTATTTGTACATGTATACCACATATGATTAATAATATGCAGAAATAACAAGCATTAGAGCACAGAAAACACTGGGTTAAAATAATGTTAAAGAATGTTAACAGTTTTACACTTTGCTTGTCAGATAACATGTTTTGCACTGAGAGCATATGTGTTAGTTATGCTTAAATTTATAATTGCCCAAAAGGAGTTTATAAGTCAAAAGGCTTGTTAACTTGAACCTAAACACAGTCAGAAAACATGGAGACTGCAATGTTAATTATGTCACCCCCTCCCCACTAATGCTCATTAATCCAGAGCTGACCACCAGAGATGGTACTATTGTCAGCCATATTGCTGGGTTACTTTGGTTTGTCAGTCAGCCATAATGGAAAGCAAATTAGCTTCACTGAGAAGAAACTGTCAGATAATAGAAGCAGTCTGAGGAGTAATTAACCTGACTGGATTAGTGCAGGCAGGCTGCTGAAAGCCTGTGTCTGCCATTAAGGTTGACAATGCCTTGGAATTACCTGCAGTAGGTTTAACCTGCAGAGCAGTAGTTGCTTGATTTGAGAGACAAAGCAAAAACCCCAGCATGTTCCATAATACCGTTACCACCCTGAGATTCTGGGGCCAGGAAAATTCAGTTAACTGGATCCCCAAACTTAGGTACAATGTAGCTATTTTGCTGAGACAGTGTCTACTAATAGGGATTTGTGCAGTGAATAGATTTTCTTTTTATCCTCCATACAGTCTATTCAGCAGTTAAGATAAGTTATTTATTTCCAGTTTTTGACAACAAAGCCTTGCTGAGTGGTGACAGTTAAGTCTTTTTTTACCTTGGGGCTAAAACAAATTAAACTACTTTGTTGATGTGGAAAATGATAGGGCAAATTACAAGCATTTCCCATTCTTATTAAAAGGCTGTTACATATTTAGTGTTCTTTAAATTTATCTGCAAAAGTTAGACATGCAGTGCCCAGAGTGAGAACATGCCATGTCTTGCAGTTTTAGTTAAATGGAACTCTAAGGTAGGGCAGATTTCCCAGACTGGACTGGAATTTTTTTTTTTTTTTTTTTTTTGTGAGCGTGGATATTTCAGGGACACTACCCATCTGATCACATCCAGTAATATCAGATCCAGTTGTAGTGGAACAATGCCAAATCTAATAAAAATAAAACATTTTAATTGAGTTGCAGTTGAATCAAAGATACACACTGAGTTGTTATGATGAGTTGAAATGCAACTTCAATGTTTTTGGCTTTGGTTTAGTTAATTTTTGTTTTCTTTCTTGGAGGTATCTTAAATGTAGTGTTGTTGTTGTTATACCTGGATGTTCTGAGATTTACTATTTGAACTACATATGCAGTTCAGCCTTTATTTAGCAGTGGCAGAGGTGATGAGGGAGTACATTTCCCATTAAATGAGATTTACATTTTCTCCATGGTTGTGTGATCATGGAATTAATATGTTTAAGTAAAGGGACTATAGAGGTTCAGGTGGACTTGCCTCTCCTGGCAAAAAACATATATTAATGTTTATTATATTGATGTTTGTGGCACATTAATGTATTAATTTTGATTTTAGTGAAAATGACATTTGTGTTCTTAATGTTATGATACCCAGGCTGTACCTGCAAATGGTTTACTGCGATCAGTGTACTACCCAATAAACAAACAAAACTAAAAGTCCTTCATGGAGCTGGTGATTTCAGATTCATGTTTTCAGATTTGTATCTTAATGTTTTTAACCAGCAAGAACTGGTGTCTGTTGCTCAATAGAATAATCAGACCGCCTGCTGCTGTAGAAAACTGCTGTGCCCTGGTGTTAATGACAACACAAACCAATCTTGTTTCAGCCTTCCTCTTATGCATGAACTCATAATCTGTCACACCTACATATGAAAGTTACAAAATAGACACATAAATGAGGAAATCTCTTTGGTCTGGCTTTATCAGGTGACCTTCTGATGAATCTCTTCCATGTATAGTAATCTGCCTATCGCATTTTTTTTTTGTTTCTCCTACACCTTCATGGTATGAACATGTATAGAATGTACAGTGAAACTGTGCACAATGTTGTCATTCACACTCAAACTACACATTTCTAAAAGGCTTCCTGCTATACAGTAATCCCTGGGACACATGCATTTAGAAGATAACCCCCCCCCCCAGCCTTTGGTATGAGTCACCTAAGCAGAATTCTCCCAGACTCTTCCCCCTGAGTAAGGCAAAAGGGCATGGGCCACTCAGTCCTCCCTGCCCTGGATAGCCCTCTGCTGTCTGACCAGCACGTTGAACTTGGATCACCAGTAGCTCAGACAACAGACATCCTGTCTCTGCATCAGAGGGCTAGATGTTAGCATCTGTTATTTATTTATTACTTATTATTGTCACAAGTATTTCCTATTATCCTCGCTTTTTAATTTACTAATTTCTTTTCTGGTTAAGTCTGCTAGGTACGTGTTTTCAAGAAGGAGCAGAGATCTCAGGAGGTAGAGTTTGAAGATGTCAAACACATGTCCATAGCAGGAAGCGCAATGGCAGTTCATAGAGTTATCCTTCTCTTCTTTGTTACCAGACACCTTAAGTTTTACCAAAAATATGACATCATTGCACACAACACATACGAAATAGGATAAAACATAGATGATAGAAGAAGACTGCCACCCATGAAGATGCTACCATACTAGAATTCCCCTGTCTCTTCTCAGTCATGGCTGCAACAGCTGGAGAGAGGAACCAGGACATGGCATGACTGAAGGCAGATGGTAGGCAAAGCTAGATCCAGCACTAGGTGACCTAAGCAGTTGCCTAGGGGCTTGAGGCTTGAGGGGGGCCATTGTTGGCTTCCAGGGTCCCACTGCCACAAAACTTACATTTCCTCTTTATGAAAGCACTCTGCATTCATGTTGCATTTCTTAAGGATGTATACAGAGTGTGTCCTTATTAGCATCATACTAAAGACACCCACACATTCTGGAATTTTTATTCCATGTGGTCCTTTTGAAAGAGTGCTATGGAGAATAACAAGAAAACAGAACAAGTTAAAGAGTGGGGTGTGTGTAAGTGAAATGCCTCAGGTAGGGATGGCAGGTTGGCTAACTTATTTAGGCTCAAATGGTGTGTACCTCGATTACAGGAGACTCAAGCTTGATTTCTCTACACCAACTACCAAAATGCCAACAAGAACTGTTAAGTTTCAGTGCATTTTCAAAGAATATTAAGTTCTAGTGCATTTTCCAGGACTGTTGAGTTCCAGTGCATTTTCAAAGAATGTGTTTATGCTATAAAATTTGAAATAAAAGTTTTAAATATATCTAATCATTGTAGAAGTAAAGAAGAGACTAGTATGTATACTGACAGGTTTGAGCAGTGCTTATGGTAACTGCAGAGAAATAGCCAAGTAATAAGACACTGGAATGGCTGGGGTGGGGGTCCTGCCGGGGGAGTCATCCATTACCCTTCCTAAGGACCCATTTGGCCATAATCTGGCTCTGGTGGTAGGGGTGACAAAATGGGACAAAAATATAATTCAGTATAAAATATGCAGCCTGACTATATCACATAATTCTAATGAATCAAAACATATTGATGGGCTGCATATTGTTTCCCTGCTTATGAATTTCCCTTACTATTACTTGAATATAAAGGTTGTCGTTTTTTAGAGAAAAGATGAGTATTTGCCTTTTTCACAAAAAGGGAGGTTTGCCTGTTTGCTTTTTTTTGTGAACTTGCTAATGACCATGTAGCCTTTCCAAAACTGAAATTGAATTAGTCTTTTTTGTGCATTTGTGTTTCAGAAGATACTCTGGATCTTTAAAATTTCCTTTTATGAAACAGGAAAGGAGAAGCATTTGCACATCACATGAGTATTCAGACAAACCTAGCACTTTTCTAGAATGATACCCATGATGGAGAAGCAGAGTAGTAGCATCACTCGTCTAGTCAGGATGAAATAGACAAGTGTTTGGAGGGTCTGTTCAAACAGCTTTATTATGTACAAACACATTACGATTGTAGCTTATTAACTTTAACTTAGGTTCATAGGTTCATAGGTGTGTACTATATTAATGGCCCTGGAGTCTTTACAAGCCTAGCCCATAGGATTACCCTGGCATCATGCCACCCGACCTTAGTTTCCTGTGCCTCTGTCGAGTAGAGCCACTGGAGTGATCCCCGGGGTGAATTTTCTATTTCCCATCCACGCATCAAGATTTCTCTTGAAGAGAGCCAGTGAGGTGCTCTGTTTGACATGTATGGGAAGTCTGCACTATAGCATGAGCAGTCTCTGGGTTATGAACCTGTCCCTCCAGCGTGTTCTGTTGATTGTGGTAATGAGGTTGAGGTATCTGGAGCATGTGGTGCTGAGGGATTGGGATTTCTTTAGATGCAGCATTTCTAATAGAACTGGGTCAGACATGGCTTTGTAAGTCAAGCAGAGGTCGCCTCTAAGTAGGCGATATGAGACAGAGAATAGTTGGAGTTTTTTGAGTCTGTCCATATAGGACAAGTGTTTAAGGCCTAGGATCCTCTTTGTGAGGTACTTTTGTGGCCTCTCCAGTTGTTGCAGGTGTCTAGTGAGATACATGCCAAATAGGGCATTGTACTCGATGATTGGCCTAATGAGGGAAGAGTAGAAGGAGATAATGACCTCTTTCTTTCTTTCTGGATGCAAAACCCTTAGTAATGAGATGTGCCACATAGAAGGACTTTCTGACCACAGTGGCAGTGTGGTGGTCAAAAGAGAGGTTGCTGTCAACCTCTGTTCCCAGATCTCTTATAACATCTTCTGTGTTCAGTGGACTACTATCGATGTGGTAATTCATGGGAACTGTTTTTTTCCCAAAGGGGATGATGTCACATTTTTTGGCATTGAGCTTAAGGCCATGGTTCTGACACCAGTCGTTGATCTCAGTGAGGCCTTTCTGTAGGATGTCAGCATCACTTAGGGAGTTAATAATGGCTCCCAACTTGCATTAGTCTGTGAACTTTGTCAGCCAGAGTCCCTTCGTGTTGGCCTGAACTTCAGAAAAGTAGATACCAAACAGGAGAGGACCCAGTACCGATCTCTGTGTGACTCCACTCGTGACTGGTTGGGAGTCTGACCTGGAGTCAGCTACTTTCACACTGTGGGTTCTATCTGTGAGCCAGTTTGCAACCCACCTAGTGATGTAGGGGTTGTTGCCTAGCTTAGTGATTTTTTCTATGATTCCTGAGTGGGGAGTGGTATCAAAGACCTTGGCCAGATCAAGGTAGGCTGTATGAACCATCTTGCCTTCATCCACAGCTCTGGTGACTGACTCAAAGAAGTCGACCAGGTTGAGCAGGCATGATCTATCCTGCACAAAACCAGACTGTGTGGGATACAGAGTTGGAGATTCCCTATATCCTTGTTTATTAGGTCCATGATGTGTTCCATAGCTTTGCATATCAGACTTGTCAGGCTAATGGGGTGATAGTTCCCAGGGTCTGTATACAAACTAACTACATTCATTCTGACATGCTTACTGTCTGCAACACATGCCTGGTATTTATATGTGCACATTCATCATTTGCTATGCTTCTTAAAGACACATCATGCACTCTGCTCTACAAGTAGTATGACTTTTCTAACATAAAAAACAAATAGGTATAGCATAAAGTAACATGCGGTGGTGGTGCTGCGGTAGCATTGTCGCCTCACAGTTAGACGTTGCCCATTCGATTCTCAGTTAGAGTGCCTTCTGTGTGTCGACATGCGTGAATGGGCGTTCCTTCGTTGAAGGTTGTGCATTAGGCCTGGCAAGCCAGCATGTAAAAATCTATTGCCAATCATTAGCGGACCGGAGTTCCGATGTCGTGACCCCTAACCGGGAAAAGCCGAAAGACACATAAAGTAACATTCAAAATGTATCCTTAAATATATAAACTTCTTCAGTCCATTTACTATTAAAAATGTCTCTCACTGAAACCAGAATTCAGCACTTCAGGACATACATTGAATATATTACATTTTAGAGTAATACTTCTCATCTGTGGCATTGCTCTTTAATACATGGTTGCCTATGTGAAAAGAACCATGGGCCGGATTCACGAAGGCTTGCACGATGTCTAAGAGTAGAGTAAGACTCCATGCAGCCAACATGTCCGCCGAGCGATCCAGGAACAGCTGGTAGGGGCGTGCAACAGAGCTCCTAAAATGAGTCTTACACGGACAGGGCTTGGATATGCAAATTACCTCAATTGCAGGCGAAAGCTATGCAAATGAGGTAAATTTGCGATCCAGGAAACCCGAACTTGTCCGAGTAAGAGTAGTGTTATTTGCAGAAATGTACTCCGTTGACAACTGATTACAGTTCTGCAAATAGCAAAATGGAGCCGTAACAGCACCAAATAAAGGTTGCATCCAGTTGAGGAAGCATGCCAATGGCCGAATATACGGCCATTGGCAATGTTCACCGATACAAAATAAAAATAAAATTTTTTTTTATCCCGATTGCCGATGTTTAAGCGTAGTGCAGTGCCGCGCAAATGCTCTGCACTCTAAAAAACAGAAAACTAATAATTAAAATCCACAAATGTGGATTTTATTGTAATTCTTAATTTACAATGCAAGGGAATGGCAGGCCGATGACAACATGGCTACCGAGTAGCGGTTGCTAAGGGGGGAAGCTCAGTCTAAGAGATGTAACCAAGCATTAGTAAGCAATCCTATGCAAATGAGGGTAAGGATAGTGAATCCCAAGTTTACATAGCAAATGAGCACAGTCAGTGGAGTGTAGGAGTAGGATAAGGGGAGTATCAGAGTAGAAGATAGGTGACATCATGAGGGGGGTATGTATGAAAGAAGTGAAGCTCATTGGATCAGAGTGGTATGTGTTTGCTGTCAGTTACTCATCACTGGAAGAGGTGTGTCAACAGGTACCCTAGCTAAAGGCAAGAAATTGAAGGTGTATGCCATGGATAACACTAAAGTTTCTTGTAGTGTAGTGCTTGCAATGTGTTTGCGCGCGGGTGCATGCTTGTATAGCAGAGTAAGACTGTGTGTGCACGTTTAAGCCGGAGTAAGCATGTCTAAGGTTGTTTAAAGTTGTGTAAGCGCATTTGTGCTTGTGTGCATGCGTTTTAGCAAGAATAAGCAAGTTTTAGTCCGTGTAAGCATGTGTGCGCGCATGTGAGCGTGTTTGCGCTTGTGTGCGCGGCGCTGCCCCCCTGAGGAAACAGAAAGGGAAAAGGAAGCACAACAAATAGTAGGAAGTTAACCAGGGAGTACTAGCAGAGCTAGCAGGTGAAAACAATCAGAATCAGGTAATTACACAGGCAGTACACTAGCCCAGCAGCCCAGCCCAGCACTTAAAACTCTGCAAACAACATTCTGGTATGTTTCTCTCAGAGATACTGCAACACTGCAGTAAGCTAATAGAAGTGAAAACTGAAAAAGCTTTACTGAGACAAAGAAATGTTAGGGGCTGCCATTGCTGTTATAAGGCGACATATGCAACATGCTGGGGGTGGTGACAAAGCTAATGCTTCTGGACAACCCACAGTGAGGAGACGGAGAAGAGTGTACAGGCCCAGGGTAACCTATCAAGGGCTACATGAGCTGGAGATAGTGGAGCACTATAGAGTGGACAGAGACCTCATGCAGCAAATTATTGAGCTGTGCAGGCCACGCCTCACACACAGAACCAACAGAGGGGATTCCATCCCAGTGGAAACCAAGGTATGTGTTGGCCTAAGAATATTAGCAACAGGTACCTTCCAGAGACCAACTGGTGATATGATGGGGATATCACAGGCATCAGCATCCAGGGTACTGCACCAGTTCCTGGATGCCATGTCAGCACATGTTGGTGATCATGTATATTTCCCCAATTCCCGTGAGGTATTGGCCAGCAATATGCGTCTCTTCCAGCAAATAGCGGAATACCCTGAGGTAGTGGATGCAATAGACTGCACGCACATATGCATCAAAGCACCAGCCAGTGAGCGGGGTAGGGTCTACTTTAACCGCAAGGGCTTCATCTCCATCAACTGCCAGGTCATGTGTGATGCCCAGGGCATAATACTGAATGTGTGTGCTGGCTGCCCTGAAAGCTACCATGATTCCCATATCTGGCATCTGACACAGCTGTACCAGACATTTGCCAATGGGGACATCCCTCATGGTCACCTAGTGGGGGATGCTGGCTATGCACAGGAGTTGTGGCTGATGACACCCATCAGAAATGCACACACACCTGAACAGGAACGCCATAATGAGGCACATGCACAAACATGAAATGTAATTGAGCATGTGTTTGGGCTGCTCAAGTCACGGTTCTGGTGTCTGGACACATCTGGTGGAGCCTTGCAGTACTCACCAACTACATGTACCCAAATTGTCATGGTATGTGCTATGCTACGTAACATGATCCTGCGAAAACAGCTGCAGCAGGACCAGCATAGGCCCAGGCCAAACAGCCCACCACCATTGCCAAGGCCATCACAGGCAGAGCGTGACTCAGAGGAGGAACAACCTGAGCCTGCCCCAGTAGGCAGAAGGAGGCGTGCCCAGTATGCTTTGGCCTTGGCAAAGAGGCAATGTATAGCACATACACTGGCTCAGTAGGAACCCTGGAAATGATACCTCTCTCTGACAAGCACATATAGTAAAAGGGATGCCTAACTTGATACTACCTGTTTTCAAACATGTATAGGGAGGGTAGTATGTGCATCCAACATAGGCAGCCCTGCAGCACCACCTGAGGCATGATTGCCATCTGTTAAGCAATATAAAGCAGTGCTAAACAGCTTTTACCACCATTCAGTATATGTAAACAAAATTGCACACACTAACTAGCACAACTTTGGTCAATGTTGAGCAATATTGTGCAACGTTCAGCAATGTTGGTTAACATTGAGCAATGTTGGACAAGCTTGGTCTAAGTTGGGCATAGCTGAACAAAAACCAACATGCTCATATTTGCTCTACTGGCCTTTAAGCAGTCTGGTCTGCTCAGTATGAAAATATAAAGCAGTGACAGGCCTTGAACCTAGAATACTGTGCACTATACCCATAGTACTGAACCACTAAACCATGACAGTACTTTGGTGGTCAGTCTGTATGAAGAAATGTTGATAAGTCTATGCAAAGTATCTCATGGAAACCCTGCAGGCACAGCATAATCCCTGTCGAGTTATGACACAAAGGTGAGCCCTGCAGTAAGAATAGAACCTGATTTTCAACACACATATAGTATAAATCTTAATATTGGTCATGTTCACACACATCAACAAATGTAGTGGACCTCAGACAGCAACATACTGAAAGGTCACACTGGGCATGCTCACACACGAATAAATGAGACAAATGTCAGGCAACAAAACACTGAAAGGCCAAACTGGGCATGCTCACACACTTAGGCCATGTCTGAGTACAGCAGTGGGCCACACATATCCGGCAGTTGCATGTGTTAACCCAGGAACCTCTCACTAGTCAGCAATCCGCCCTGTGCACACAGTTATATGACAACAGACACATATATAATATAGTGGAACCCTGTCATAATCAAATATGTTCTGCAGATACTTAGGTTGTTCATAGAAAATGGGAAAGCAAAGAAGATAAAAATCCTGCAATCAGTATCATCAATAAACAATGTGCATCCCGAACATTATCATAGGTTCAGAGGTTGATACTAGGCTATCTGCCCTAGGGCATGTACAAGCCTAGCCAGAGTGTGTTTGGCTTTCGCAACCCTGTTAGAATAGTAGACTGTGCCTGTGAATAGTAGGTCACACAAGATAGCCCATTTACGTTTAGTCTATTGTGCCTCTGTCTAGCAGGGACCCAGAAGATATCCCAGGGGTAAACATATGATCACCCATCCACTTGTCAAGATGTCTCCTGTAGGTGGTCAGTGGGGGGCTCTGCCTATGCGGGACTGGGATTTCATTCCAGAGTGAGTGGAGCCTCTGGGATAAGACTCTGTCCCTCCAGCATGTCCTATTAATATCTGTGCTGAGGTTTACGTCCCTGGAGCATGTAGCTCTAAGGGATTCGGATATCCTGAGGTGGAGCATGTCCATTAATTCTTGGTTGGACATGGCTTTAAATAACTGCCACAGATCGCATCTGAGTAGGCGGTAAGTTACTGAGTAGAGCTGGAGTTACTTTAGCCGAACTGTGCAGGGCATCTGTGTGAGTCCCTAGATCCCCTTGGTGAGGTACTTTTGTGGCCATTACAGTTGCTGCAGGTGTCAGGTAAGGTACATCCCAAATGGGGCATTGTATCCAAGCATGGCCTTGATTAGTATAGGGGCACAATGACCTCACTTGATCTAGATGTGAAACCTTATGGGATAAGGTAGGCTATATAGAAGGTCTGTCTAACCACTTTGGCAACATGATTGTCAAAGGCGAGAGTGCTAACTACTCGTGTCCCCAAATCCCTAATAACTCCTACCGTATGTAATGGATTACCACCTATGTGGTAATGTGTGGGCACGTTGTTATTCCCAAAGGGGATGACTATGCATCTAATGGCATTTAGCTGTAGGCCATGGCTCTGGCACCAGTCATCCATTTCTGTGAGATCCTTTTTGAGGATGCTTGTGCCAGCTGGAGAGTTGATTATGGCACCCAGTTTGCAGTCATCTGCGAACATGGTCAGACATATTCCTCCTGTGTTAGCCTGTACGTCAGAGAAATATATACTGAACAAGACAGGTCCCAGGACTGAGCCTTGTGAGATGCCACGTGTAACTGGTGTATAGTCAGACATGGCACCTGCAATACTGACCATGTGGGTGCTATCCCTGATCCAGTTAGCAATCCATCTTGTGACATATGTGTCAATATCGAAGCTGGTGAGCTTATGTATAATGCCCGAGTGGGGTATTGTGTTGAGGTGTTTTGCGAGGTCCAGGTAGGCTGTGTGGACAACCTTCCCTACGTCTATGGACCTGGTAACTGTTTAAAGAAGTCAAACAGGTTCAAGAGGCAAGAGCTGCCCACAACAAAGCCAAATTGTGTAGGATCCAGTGTCTGTAGGTTCCCAAAGTCTATGTGTATGAGTTCCATGATGATATGCTCCATAGCTTTGCAGACCAGGCTAGTTAGGCTTATAGGGTGATATTGTCCGGGTCTGTTGTGGCACCACCTCTGTGGAGCGGGACCACTGTTGCTGTACGCCATTCCTTGGGTACATATCCTGTAGTAAATCTGATATTGAACAGTGACTTAATGTGAGGGTTACGTTCGTCATGAAGCTCGTGTAAGACGCAGGCCAGGACACCGTCCGGTCCCATTGATGCTGTGTTGTCTGCTTTGGAGAGGGCAGCACTCACCTGTTCATTTGTGATGTCAGGGAGGCCACACTCTGTTGGGATGGACATTTTCTCTTTAGGGGGGATGGGGGGAGACATTTGCACTGAACCTGTTTGCCAGGATGTCGGCAATATCTGTGGGTTCAGGGTATGTTTAGTCAGTATGCAGTAACTCACAGTATATCTGTGAGTTTCCACCCAGGTTCCTGACATAACTAAAGAAGGCCTTGTGATTGTCCTTAGTGTCTGGTGCAATTTTCCATTAGAAGCGGGCCTTAGATGAATTCATGAGTGATCATAGCTTTTTGCTAGTACTGATCAGAGATACCTTCCCTTTTTGGGATTGTGCTCTATCATGTAGTAGCCTCCTCCTTTTGTTGTATAGCTTATTAATGGCCGGGGTCCACCAGACAGGTCCCCTGCCTTTGGAGGAGTGAGTCTTGTTGTTATTTGGGATAGTGCGATCCATGCATTCCAGTAGGTGTCCATAGAATGCGTTTGTAAAGGATTCAGCAGTCTGAGCTGTATTTACCACTGTCCCAGGGTCTTTGAAGGATACCACCTTGGTTTGGAGAAGTGTGACATTTGCTTTTGAGAAGTTCTTCACCGAGATTACCTAGGATGGGGGTGGGGACGGGATATGGATGTCCAGTGAGATAAATGTATGGTCTGACCTTACCAATGAGGGTATACCCCTGGTGTGGAACATAGAGTCCCCATGTTGGTAATGATCAAGTCCAATATGTTTTCCCCTCTTGTGGGTGTGGTGACCAGTTGTACCATAGCATTTGAGTTTAGAAATTCTAGCAACTGTTGGGTGAGGGTGTTGGGGCTTGAGTAGTATTCCCAGTTAATGTTTGGGTAGTTGAAGTCACCCAATATAATGGTGTTTGGGGAGACCTTCATATTTTCCAGTGTTCCCAGGAAAGCTGAGTGGGGTTCCTGAGTTTGGGAGGGTGGTCTGTAGCAGGCTACAAACTGAAAGGCAGTTTTGCCCACTGTTAGTTGCACATGTATGGTCTCCGATGCTTCCTGCAGTGCTACTAACCTGGACGTATGTGTATCTGTGATGTATATGGATACTACCCCCTATTTTTGTTGGCCGGCCCGAGTCTTGTGGCCAAAAAGCATGGTATGAATTATAACCTGGTAGTGCTGGTGTGCTTTCGGGAGCCTGAACCAGGTGTCTGTTACTACACAGATATCGACATTCTCCATACTGAGGAAAGTCCTAAGTGCGTGCATTTTGAGGGTTAGACATCTGGTGTTGAGCAGCATTACCCTTAGTTTCTTTTACCTTGTAACATCTATGGAGGTGGGTTTGTCTTTTGAGTCTTGCTTAAAAAAGGCACTATGGGGGTGGCAAGAGCCTTAGCCAGTATTCGAAAGTCCAGGGGTGACAAGTGCAAGCCGTCCATAGCGAAGCTACGTGGCATGTCGAGCATGTCATCCCAGGCTGACAGACACTAGATCCTCTTTGAATGACACCAATATGTTAGCCAACTGTTAAAAGTGATCAGTTTGTCTGTATACTGTGACATCATTCTTGGTGAGGGTAAGATGCTACACAAGGTCAGGGTCATACTGGCCTGGGCTACATGATCAGAGAGCTCCTCTATGTCTCTTGTCATGTTGTCCAGGGAGGAACGTCTGAGGTTATTCACACCAGCATGGACAATGATGGAGCCATTTCTGTACTTGTTTTGGAGTGACCTGAGTGCATGTGTTATGTGGCGGATCCTGGCACCCGACAGACAGCTCAAAGTGACCTTCTCCTTGTTCAGCCTGGTGAGTGGGACGTCAGTGTGTCTGACAATAAGTGTCACCTATTACAAGTGTATTAGGTGTGTTGTTTAGCCCTAAGGGCAGTGACTGTGTGGCACACTGACTTTGTGAACTATGTGATATGTGGGTATTGTTGTGGGGTAGCAGTTGTTTGGGTGTCTGCTTTGGAGGTCTCTGCTGCTTAGGCAGAGTTTATTTAGAGCCTCCGAGTATGTTTTTGTGTGGTAATGTAGTTTGATTGCTGTCGCTATAGGTCTATGTGAGACTGGATTTGTGGTGTGTGTGGTTAACTTCACCACCTGATAGACTGTGCCAGTCATGGGTCGAGAGAGCTCAGCCTCCTGTTTGTCTATATAGTTGCATCTCTCACATATATCTGAGTTTGTTGGGAGGAGGAGAGGGTTGTCTGTGTACATAAGGCAGTTGTAACATTGCGTGAAAATTCCAATATTCACCAGCTGGACTGGAGAGTACACACAAAACCGACCTTTGGACATGCCAGGATATTATGATGATATACTCTGTTGACTGATCACAAAGGATCAGTAGGGTGTTAAGTGTGTAAAAGAGTATAACAGGGGTTTAGTGCTCAGGTTTGTCGGTGCTTTGGACAGATTATCTGCAAAGGAGTCCAGACTGAACCATGACACCTCCTTCAGCTATGTCATAGATAGCAATGTACACTCATATATGTCCTGAGTCAGGGCCAACTGTACCTGACTGACAATGCCGACATCCTGTCAGACAGGCGCATATATACATACCCACCTCCCACTGACAAAAGGCCCTATCATCATACCAGGAGATATCACACGTAGAATGGGTAAACAGCTCCCCCCAAAGCTGAAAACATGGCATCAATTGGATTACATTGTTTCCCTATATGTGTCATGAGTGAACTACAGAACAAACAGACCCTGCACCTGAACAGTCTGTTGAGCCTTACCCTCTCTACAGGATCTGAAACCGTTGAATGTGTTACAGCAACATATGGCACTTCCCACAAGTGTTGGTGCACAACAGACCATGGGAAGTATAGTCCAATAAGCCTATGAAGTCTGATCTACAAGGCCATGGAGTCCATCATGATTGAAGTCATAAACTGAGCTATTGGAAGCCAACAAACACACAACCCTACCAACTGTGGTATGTCCATGGGCAGATCATGGTTCCCAAACCTGCTAGACTGTTTGCAAGGCAGCCATCCAGGACGTACATCACTGAACGGAGCTACACACATCCCACATAGACTTTGAATAGCCCTTTATCAACATCCCAGACACGTCGTACCCACAAAATCAACAATCTGTGCATAAATATGTATTGTCATATGAAGGAATGGCAATTTGTCCACAGATAGATCACACAAGCTAAGAATTGTGGCATCCTGTTCAAGCTGTTAACACCTGCTGACCCACATGGTTTATTCCTGTGATTGCATAAAACAAAGTGTACACACATTACCATGTCCAGTCCGATGATGTCAGCATCCTACAAATATAGCAGGAGAAAAGAAACCACCTAGTAAAGCATATAGCGTGTCGTGTTAATGCGCATCTCTAGTATCATAACATAGATAGGTAGGGGTTTGAATCCTGCAATTGCTGACTGTGTGTGTGGGGGGGTACATGTGTGTGATTTCCTTTGAGAGGAGTTCCGTTTTTGGAGACTGGAAAAACACATTAAAAGAGGTACATTCCTCCTTGGAAAGTCTGATGATGTCAGTATCCCACAAATACAGCAGTGGAAATGAAAACTCCCAGTAAAGCATATAGTGCATCATGTTAATGCGTATCTTTCTAGTATCATAACATAGTTAGGTAGGGGTTTCAATCCTGCAATTGCTAACTGTGTGGGGGGATGTGTATGTGTGTGATTTCCTTTGAGAAGAGGGACCTTTTTTGGAGACTGGGAAAACACATTAAAAGAGGTACATTCCTCTTTGGAAAGTCTGATAATGTCAGTATCCCACAAATACAGCAGTGAAAATAAAAACTCCCAATAAAGCATATAGCATGTCGTGTTAATGTGTATCTTCCCCAGTATCATAACATAGTTAGATAGGGGTTTGAATCCTGCAATTGTTGACTGTGTGTGTGGGGGTGTGTACGTGTCTGTGTGACTTCCTTTGAGAGGAATGCCCTTTTTGGAGACTAGGGAAACACCTTAAAAGAGGTTTATTCCTCTTTGGCAAGTCTGATGATGTCAGCATCCTACAAATACAGCAGTGGAAATCTAAACCACCGTAAAGCATATAGCGCGTCGTGTTAATGCGTATGTCTCTAATGTCATAACATAGTTGGATAGGGGTTTGAATCCTGCAGTTGCTGTGTGTGTGGGGGAGTGTATGTGTCTGTGTGACTTCCTTTGAGAAGAATGCCCTTTTTGGAGACTAGGGAAACACCTTAAAAGAGGTGTATTCCTCTTTGGCAAGTCTGATGATGTCAGCATCCTACAAATATAGAAGTGGAAACAAAAACCCCAGTAAAGCATATAGCGCATTGTATTAATGCGTATGTCTCTAGTGTCATAACATAGTTAGGTAGGGGTTTGAATCCTGCAGTTGTTGTGTGTGTGCGGAGGTGTATGTGTCTGTGTGACTTCCTTTGAGAGGAATGCCCTTTTTGGAGACTAGGGAAACACGTTAAAAGAGGTGTATTCCTCTTTGGCAAGTCTGATGATGTCAGCATCCTACAAATATAGCAGTGGAAATAAGCACCCCAGTAAAGCATATGGCACATCATATTAATGCGTACGTCTCAAGTGTCATAACATAGTTAGGTAGGGTTTGAATCCTGCAATTGCTGAGTGTGTGTGTGTGTGTGACACTGTTGGTCAATGCAGTGTGGGTTTTGCTTTTACTACGGTATGACATATCAGGATTAAAACAGTATGTGCATTGCACACATCAGGTATCTGTGTGGCAAATAAATATATGTACATGTGACCTCAATTAGTACATAGGTGTGAAGCCTGCATACTACATGAATACATTTTTTACCTTTGACAGATTGTGCCGCTGCTTCCCAGATCGTAGGTCACATATGTATGTATGTGACAAGGCCGGCCACTGTAGTGATCTGTGGTCAAGGTCATTTGTGTCACACACACCCATGACAGTTTCTATAGACTAGTGTGAGTGAGGGTACATGCCTAGGGTATATGTCAGACATGTTCATACACAACAAAGTCTGGCAATAATGGACAGTCATTATACGTGTACAACAGCCTTGTGGATATGCATACAGGCCCCTAATTTCTTATGTGATACACCGAGGGACTTTACAATACCTTTGGATATGTGGATACCAAAGGACAGATGACATAACACTTGGCTGTATGTACACATTGGTACCCGACATACATGTTGGGGGCTACCACCTATGTGGTACTGTCGGGATAGTATGTATAGTTGGCTTAGAGCTACACAACATGTGTTGGACAACAGGTATCTGTCTGTATGATACCCTTGTGTAGGATATGTGTCCCATCCAGAGAATGCATTGTAGGCCAATGCATGCGTTTCCAGATGTGGATGGACATATCCCTAGTGTGTTTGTATGTACCTAAGAGGGCTATATGCCAAACAGGTGTGGTCCCAGGAACGGGTGGCGGTCAATACCACTGGTTACTGTTATAGTATAGTACCGGAAGGATCCAACTGTTACTGAGTTCCCTACATCTGTGTGACAGTTGTCAGGACATCATCTAATGATTGGTTATAGTCAGGCTGTTGAGGTTGTGTATACTACCAGAATGCAAAACATTGACAGATAGTAACAGTATCACCCACAGCATAGTGTCAAACCATGTCATACACACAAGTGTACCCATGTTAGAACATATCTGTAGTAGAATGCATACTGGCCACCAAGAGATACTATGAGATGTTAACACTGTGTAATAAAGGGTATGTCATACATCCCATGTGTCCACTATGCACGTACATGCAGACACTGGACCCCCACCATGTTGACAGATGTACACCTGCTAATCTGTACTGCACACATCACACACGTACTGTCCACTCACTAACACATGCTGGCAACACTATACATTTCAGCCAAGTGGCACATGAGCAGACAATACATACTCAGACTTAACACTGGTGTAAACAATACTACATTGACAATCATAGCTTTGATGCATCATGCCTGCTCAGATATACCTACAAGGATATCATTACACTTTCCTGTTGACAACATGCTAACATTGCTACACTACTATAATGTCACCCTGTGTATCAGCACCATGTTAGCCTGTTCCTGCATCAATGTTACAGATGACAGGAGGTGGCACAGGTTTCATCATATGCACAGGGTGTGTTGTTGGTTTGCCAGAGCCCGGCATTGACCCATCCAGTTGACATGTGTGTGTTTGTGTGTGAGGGACAACAGTACAGCATGGGCCAATGTTGATGTAATGTGTGTGTGTATGTGTGAGCCCTAGGTGTTTGGTTTATGTTTGTGTGTCTGCATGCACACAGCTCCACCATGTGGCTACCATATATGGGAGGTTGTGGGACAGCCACAGACTGCACCTGCCAGGCTGTACAGATCATTGTCTCTGGGCATGGACACGGTACCTGTGCCTGGCAGGGGTGCTACGGACAGTATCGGGCACCAAGCCTGACTGGGTACTATCATCAGAGGCAGAGGTATGTCGACTGGACCCATGTCCCTGCTGGGACTGGCCAGAGCCACGTGCATGTGGTCTACTAGGATGGTCAAATGACAGGCCAGCCCCAGCATTGCTGGGGCTGGTACTGCCACTATGGGAGTGGCTGTGATCTGTTGGTCATCCACGACGACTGCCAGCCGTTGATGTTGCTGGCATACGTCTGCGTTGACATCTCAACCATCCCACATGGTCTTGGCTCATGGAAAACACATTGTGGAGGGCATCTAATGTCTCCTCTCAATGTCTATCAATGACCTCGGTGTAATTACGGATGGCACCGGCCAGGTCACGGATACTGTCATTGATAGCGGTGTTATGGGCCCTCTGCACCCTTAGCCCCTGTCTGGTGTACCGTTCCATACGTGCCTGTGTCTGTATTACCGCCCCGGAACATACCTGAGGTTGTAAGACCTGTGGAGGCACGTCTGCCAGGGGCATTATCACCAGCAGTGCTCCCACGAGAACCCCTGGACATCCGCCTATGTGGTACCATTCCAGGAATCTGGGTATGGCTGCTGTGAGGGGATGCATGTGCCATGGATACCACACTATCCTGGTCAATGCCAACTGTATGCTGTCCCTCGGCTAAGGCCATTGGTGATGAGGGATGTATTGGCAGTATGAGTGTGCCCATAGATGGGGTGGAAAGCTATGTACTGTCGATTGAAGGACCAACAACAAGCCCTGTCAAACCTGCCTGTGCCACAATACATGTATCATCATCTCCACTATTTGTGGTAGTGACTTCAGGTTCCCTGCTGCATTCAGCCAACTCAACCTCAGCACCTGTGAGAGGAAGACAGGAAACACACTTTACAATCTGTACATGATGTTATCACACATGCACACATGCACACATGAACACATGCACACATGAACACATGAACACATGAACACATGCACACATGCACACATGAACACATGCACACATGCACACATGCACACATGAACACATGCACACATGCACACATGAACACATGCACACATGCACACAAATACACTCCTCACTACAGCAGATACACACACACACACACACACCAGCAATCCAACACATACTCAATAATGGTTGAAGGTGGGTGACAGTATCACAAGGCAAACAATCACCTCACACAGTGTCAGCATGCAGAATATGTGTTGCTCAAGACCATGCAGTGCGAGTATAGACAGCCCTAGTTAATAACAGTATACATGGCTTTGATGCATGTATGTAGTTGTTCTGTAATTGGCTACACCCTGGAACACAATATGTACAAGGACACAACATTGCTGTGCAAGTATTATAAGCTCTGCAATGTCCTGTGCACCATCACTCACAGGTATACATACCATGGCTGCATGTGTTATCTGTGTGTCACATAGATTTCCATGTCTGATTACAGTGTCTGTGTCTGTAGCAGATAATAGTGGGCACAGGTGTAGCACATGCATGCTATGTACACACAGGGGATGAGTGGTGTATGTATAAGTGATGGAATACCAATGCACGACATGGCCATTGTACAGTGGTTATGGTGAGTGTGGGACATATTGCAGATATGTCAGTGCCAGCCATGACATGGCATGCTACATGACTGCAACATTAAACATCATACATACCCAATGTGTGTCATGTGACCTATACACCCAATAGCATTCCAGGACATATATGTGTCACTTTGTACAGATGGCGACTGCTATGCATATTGTGTATAGGTGCATATGTTTGCACACACACAACATTGAGGTGCAAAGCAATGACTGATATGTGTAGTACTGTGGTCACTGTAACTGGATGGGGTGTAGTACCATGAGCCATCATCATCATACATCATGTGGTCACTCAAGGCTACTAATGTGTGACAGACTACCGCCTAGCATGCTGTACCTGAACTGCAGTGCCGTGGCAATGTTCACAATTACACAGCCACTTTTTACATGGATGTGTGATGTGCCCAATAGGGAGCATTGCCTAACATGACTGTGTTATGTGTTGAAGAGTGTTGCACAGCCCCATGATAGGCCTCTACCCCTCAGGTATATCATGTTTGCTGTGTGGATGACATGTGGGATACTGAAGTGTGACCTTACAGTGGGTGTGTGGTTACGCCATGTGTAGCATGTTGAGGTGTACTGCGTATGACAAACGTGTTATGTTGTGTACATCTGTATCAACTATGCCTATCCAATGTGCAGTACAATGTTGTCACAAGAGTGTCTGATGCTCTGTGTATTGCATGTGATTGAGGCAGCTACTGACATTACTGAGATGTGCAACGTCTTACAGCAAACATGCACAGCATGCATTATGCGTAGGTGTGTTACGTGTACATGGCCTACACCTCACCTATGACATGCACATTTCATTACCAATATTGAAGTTATAACACACTCACCAGCATGGATCGTCTGCCCTGCTGTTACACCAGAGGGACCTACAAGAATATGAGACAGTTTGTCAGTGGCCACAACTTTGGCATTCCTACTGTGGGTTTGCTAAACTACAGTAGAACAAAAGTTGACAGTCACAGGTGTACAGATAATATTCCAAATATCAGTACTGCACAACACTAGGCAGCACAACTGCTAAACACACAGTACACATCTCACATATGCATAATCTAACAATACAGGTAACAGTAGTCTACAGATAGGGCATGTCACCTGCATGCTCCATGTCAACATGCTGGGTGGCTCCGGCCTCCATGATGACACATGTCTGTTGCAGTTGCTGTTGTTGTCCAGGAGCCACCACGCTTAGGAGCAGCTCCTCCACTCTGGTGAGGGGGGGGGGGTGAATGGCCACCCCACCACCTGTGACAAGCTGTTGTCTATGGATATCAGACACACGCCGCCGGACATGTCTAATTAAATCACTGCAGGGATGGTGTACCTGCTCATATGTCCAGTTATGCATGCCTATGTTATTTACCCGACGAACAGGATCTTGCCACAGTGCAGTCCGCTCATGCTGGTGCTGGCTGCTTCTGGAAAACAGCAGGGAGTAGTGCTGCACCAGGCTGTGGTGGATTTCCTGTTCCTCCACTGCTGTGTAACAGGGATTACGTTGGTGGGCCATTGCCCTGAAAGAGAAATTAACAATATGTGTGAGCAAGTCCTGTGGCACACTTTACACCCTTAACTACAGATATCACTTAACTGCCATATATAGCATCCGTTTGTCTATCAGAGGATACACACGTTCAATACCACATATTGGTGCTCAGGCCACAACTGACTGACAGTGCCTGGCACACTCTATATATCAAACCACTATACACCAGTACCCGGTACACTGTTTGTGACACAATGCACAACCTCGGCACAGGGGTATATATCAAGCTAATGCATGAAAAAAGATGTCATCCATGGAATGAATGTAAAGTACAGTTACAGTATTACCAGTAAACCACCCTAGTCACTGATGCCATACCCCTGCCTAACATATGCGCACAGTTGTTAATATAGGTGGCATACTGCTGTAACAGAGTATATATGTTGCTAGATACACACGTATACCCTGTAACACACATATGATTGCGGGCATGGTACAGGCATAATTACACACACATCAGACAAACATACAACACACCAATGTATGCCAACCTAGATGAGCTTTACCTGTGCACCATACAGTACTGTACGCCACTACTTACAAAACCTTATGCCTGAGGTATGTAATCTGTGCAGACTACAGGAAACACACAAGACAGTGTTTCCAAGCAATGTGAACATACACCATACTGTGCTGTTTAGGTCTACAGCTTCAGGTAGTACTACAGTTCATATGGGAGTTGGATTCACCAGCAGTACCACTCACTAAGCATACATGTATTGCTTTAGCCTACAATGGGACACCGCAGTCGACAAGGAACTACGTCACAACGTATGCCATACTACTATGTCTGCCTAGCAATAACATACACATCTTTTGCTGGCCTCACAGCTAGGACACAAACTACCATGTCAGAAACAAATTCACACTAAGCTATCACACCATTACAGACCTTGCACACATTCAGCGTTACACTCATTCAACCTCACATAGCAGGTATTGTAGTGAGTA
The DNA here is from genome assembly GCF_019279795.1 of Protopterus annectens. NCBI lineage: Eukaryota > Metazoa > Chordata > Ceratodontiformes > Protopteridae > Protopterus > Protopterus annectens. The sequence goes on along the minus strand of NC_056740.1, from coordinate 340,423,063 downwards.
CATGTGTGTGTGCATCGTGTCATAGGTAGGTAATATGCTATTGGCCCTAGGGCCTAGTGCAGCCAACCATATGCTACCCTTGCTTTTGACACACATGTAATTTGATTTCACTTGCCCCTGTCAACCAGAACCACAGAGGTGATTCCCGGGGTGTATTACCTATCTCCAAAACAATTATCAGGGGTATTTATGACAACTGCTAATGAGGAGCCTTGTTTGCTATTGCTAGGTGGTTTATTCCAGAGTATGGCATATCTCTGAGATAGGAACCTATCCCTCCAGCATGTGCTGTTTAGTGAGCTGGCAAGGTTTAGGGCCCTAGAGCGTGTAGCCCAGAGGGATTGTGATATGTTGACATGGTGGTTGTCCAACAGCTATGGGTGTGACATACCTCTGTATGTCCAGCAGAGGTCACCTCTGTGTGGGCTGTATGCAACACAGTCTAGCTGAGGTTTTTTGAGTCCGTCTGCATAGGGCATCTGTTTGAGGCCAGTATTACTCTTTGTGAGGTATGTCTGTGGCCTTTCCACTTGCTGTAGTTGTCATGTGAGGTACATACCACACGGGGCATTGTGATGAGTAGAGGGGAACACTGACATATATTTCCCCTAGATGACACGCCTTTTGTGATGACACAAACCACATAGACAGATTACAAGACTAGTGTGGCACTGTGATTATCAAAGGGGAGGCTACTGTCCACCTGTGTCCCATGTTCCCTTATCATACCTTCAGTGTTAGATAGATTTCCACCTATGTGGTAGTTAATGGGTACAGTGTTTAGGAAAGGAGGGATGGCACTGCCGTATCGACACTGGTCTTCAGTCCATGCCTTTGTCACCACGCACCTGTTGCGGTACATATGACCCCGTCTCTCTCTCTCTCTCTCTCCATATATATACATACATATATATGCACATACATCTAAACATCCATTGCTGTACATATAGATGTACATATAGGCACATGTACAGTCCACCTTTCATGGTGGGGATATCAATTATGCGACAGTTGTGAGATATATAGTTATGTAATAATATTGCACAGTGTTGTGCAGAATGCATTTTGGTGTCCTCAGCCCATGTAGCTTTAGCAGGCCTCACTGGCTGTAACACAGCAGATCTGACAAATCAGTCCCACAGCGTTTAACCACCACATGACATATACCAGCACTGCATGCTGTTTTCTATGCCACACACTACAACCTACATAGATATATGCACATAACAACCTTCAACAACATATATATGTCCACCCTTCACTAACAGTTGCAGTATGTCCCTTGCCCTATGCACATGTGCAGATACATATAGATACGTACTGCTGCCACATATGGATGATTCACAGTGTGTAGAGTACTCTTCAAGAACATCTACTACATGCTGGCAAATACATATGTGTTACATACCTTATCCTTGTATTTCTCTGCTCCGTCTGTTGTTACTTTTTTTTTTTTTTTTGGGTTTTCTCTGTCTGTTTCTGTTTCTGTCTCTTTTGTCTGTGTCTCTGTCTCTCTCTCACTCTCTCTATCTCTCTGTTCCTGCAATGATATTATTGCATGTGTGGACAGCAGGTACAGCCTGCTTTTCTAGGTATCTGGACATGTGCATATGACAGCCTCTGCACCAATTGGTGCCCACCATTTAGTAACTGCATGCAGCCTGCTGTGTGGTAATTGCAGTACTCATTGTGATTGCAGCCCACTGCTATAAAATGCTAGGTTAGGTAGGCATAGCCCTTTCAGCTTTCCAAAGTGGGGCCCATGCTTGTTTGCTCTGGACACAGTTGTGTCAGTCAGAAGGTTGGTATATGTCTCATATATGAAGCTAGGGTTGTAGCCAGTGATATGTATGTTGTACTCAAACCTGAATGTTGCTGCTTCCAGTACACACTTCTCAGTGTAGACTTTTACTCACCCCTCCAAATGCTAACACAGGATACATGGGAATATATACTTTCTTTTTTAATTAGACAATTAACTGCCACACAAAAGTAGTTATTGCAATGTATTCCTCTGGCACATGCACTGTTTGTGAACTGCTATACTGTAATTATTAAGTTACTCACTTCTGAACAGTTTGTGGTTTGTTTGTGTTGACATTAGCACAGGCTGCTCAAGACAACTGGACATATTTCAGTACTGAGTATACCTACCTACACCCTTGATTTTGACTGAATACACAGGTATATAGTACTTTTGGGTAGGGGTGCAGAACTGCAAAGAGCATTATTTATTATCGTGTGATGTTAATCTTGCTGAACATACAGGGTTGCTGTGTACCTGTTAGTCTATCAAGGCAAGTAGTCTGTCTGCATAGCTCCCACCTGTGGACATATCCAGATGGTAGCCAGAGGTTATCCTATTATTCTTTGTCTGTGCACCACACCAGTCTTTTCAGCACTGGAACAATGGCATTGTCACAGTTGGTTGCTAGCAGTACATGGCTACATCCTGTGATATTTCTGTGCTGTACTCCTACATAAGGGCATGCTTGTGGAACTCCTTCCAAAGCTATTTGCAGAGTGTGTAACAGCAGAAATGCTGATATGCCTGTGTGTTTCTGCCTCTGCCAGGACTTAGATACTTTCAGGTATATATTTGAACAGCCTCAGGGAAAGGTACATATAAGTGAGATACACCTGTAATATATTACAGACATAATTTCAGTTGAGACTTCGAGGGAATCGGAGCATATGTATTACTACACCCTTTCTGATGTGCAAGCAGTATCTACTCTCACTTATTGACATTATTCATTAAGTGTGATTCCCCACTTTTCTGCCTAATGTTAGTACTTTTTAGAGTGATTCAGAGGGGCACAGCTAACATTTGTTTACGAATCAGGGACATCCCTGCAAAGCAGTCACAGTTGGGAAGTCTGGCCTCTGCCTTATTCAACTATGCCAGTGTTTATCCTGGTCTGATACTGTGTGGGGTTTGTAAGGTGCTACTATAACATTATTCCCTGCTAGAATGGCTGGTTCTCTTTTCACAGTCATGTCATGCGATTCCACAACAACTGCTGGTAAAGACCCACAGAACAGGATTTGTGTTATGGCATTCCTATTTTCCCTTTACATTCCCTAATTGTAATGCATGATATATTTATTTCAGCAGCAAGTTATTGTATATCTGCTGTGGCTTAGTAGTACTTCATGCAGTCTAGTGTGTCCAAGGTCTGGGGTTCGAGACTGACAGAGATGTTTTATTTTGCTGCTGAGCAGAACAAGGGCCCTGACAGAGAGTGACTAAGGCACTTTTAAGCAGTTGAAAGTGGGTTTGCGTGGGTTTGCGTGACGCTTAGCGATGCTTAGCTAAGCGCACACATGCACACACTCGCTTAAATCTGCTTACTACTGCTTAAAAGTGCTTACTCCCACTAACCCTCGTGCTAATTTCTTTGAAAGAAAATAAAATGGGGAGATAGGAAAGTGGTGAAAAAGGGGGCACAAAGAAGGAAAGACAGTAGGAAAACAAGCTCGGGATGTGCAGGACAGGTGTAGGGAAGGTCCATAGCTGCCCATTTCTTTACCAGCAACAGCTGTGCATACGCAATAAATTTGGAGTGAAATTTGAAACCTTCCACCCCTGGGAGAGGGGTGAGGACAACAAAATATGTTGTACTGCCAATTATAATTATCAGTTTACATTTCCAGCGGACATGTGTGCGAAATGGGCAGCTATGTATGGTGTGTAATTTTTTTGTGGGAACAGATTGCCCTTTTTTTTTTTCAGGTGAGAGTGGAAAGTGAGGTAAAGGAAGTAGGTATATTTGGGGAAGTAGGTTGGGGAGGTAAACAGACAAGACAAACAAGATGCATACAGGGGCAGTGTATGACACATGGGGTGGGTGAACACAATTGACGGAGATGGATGTTTGGAAATCGCAAGCCCATGAGCCCACAGATGGTAACAGTGGAACTGAGATCCCCACCCATGGGCAGTCACCACTGCACCTTCACAGCCCCGAGGGTGGCTGTGCTGGGGCTGCATAGGATGGGCAGGCTCACCCATGAGACGCGCCACTCTCGCCTCGAGCTGGCATAGGGGATCAGCGACTGAACGCTGGATCTCCCTACACACCACAACCCGGACCCTTCGAAGGGTGACAGGTGGCCCTTCTCCGCCCATGCTTGCACGGGGGGGACGAGCCCCATCCCCTGCAATGCTTCCACCCGAAGGTGGCACAGGACCAACGGAGGAGGGGAGCCCGGGCTGGGCACCGGACCTGCTGGTGCCAGGTGCACTCGCCAGCTGAGGAAGGACAGGTGGGTCCGCTGGGACCGGCCTTCCCATACGTTCTGTGATTAGGTGTGTTTAATTACAACATAAACAACAGTATTCCAAATTAGTTGTAACAGCATGCAGTAATATTCCCATTAACTCAACACACCAAGGTTCCAACAGTTGAACAGCAAGCATAACACATGCATGTATTGAATGACAGTGGACATTCCAACAGCATGCAGGGATGATTGGTAGCAACAGGCCACTATGATTGTGGTGTTTGAACAGGGCACATGCATCAAAGTGAATGCAGATATTTATAGAACAATAGGACATATGTCCCAACAAATGTTTTGAGATTACACATACCCATTGAGGTGTGGAATTGCATGGTTTATGCACATACAGTAGGGTGTAGAAAGAAACCTCAATTAACATCTTATAAGTACTTTTAGTCTACACTACATTCCTAGTGACTGCAGGTGTATATCCCCTACATGTATTATTACACTTGCCAACATGCATTAGGTTGTGTAATGGGTTTGGCTAGTTCATTATATACCTGACCTATATCTGACATACTAACTGTCCAAGATGCAGATGTTACTGCTACATATTTATTGATTTTATTTATATTTCTTTATCTACATATCTGGATGTGTTCACATGACATTTTCAGTTCAATTTGTACAGAACCCTGCATTTCGTGTAGCACACTCACATTTCTGGGGAACCAATTAACAAGCTACTCGTGTGCCAGATTTACTTATGCATACCAGCCAGTAACTGACTGTTGAGGACTGTATATATGCTTCACAGCTACTAGCACTTCCATCAACCACTTTAGATGGGACTGCCCAACTGTGGGTTGCCAGCACTTATTAAAATAGTACTATTTGTATAATGCAAGCGTACAAAAACATTTCAAAGTAAGTGACACAGACACACTCCAGGTTTTATACCTTTATTAATTACATTACACACTTTTCCACAGGCTCTCTCCTTTATTTGATATTACAGTGCATATGGAAGACATATTCAAGACATATTCTACCTTTATTAATAGGTTAGAACACTCTTTTTCAGGCTTGCTCACTTATTTTATATGACAGTACCTGCAGAGATATTATTCTGGACATATTTTACCTTTCTTAATGGGTTACTACACTCTTTTTCTGGCTCTCTGACTTATTTTATATAACAGTACATGCAGAGGACTTATTCAGGGCATTTTATGGCTGCATTATTGGGCTGCAACACTTTCTTTCAGGCTCTCTCACCTATTTTATATAACAATACATGCAGAATAATCACTAACCTGCCTGGTGGCGCAGCCATAGCAGCCTATCTGCAAAGGCTTGCTGATTCACAGCATGGAAACCTACAGCTGTGAAGTAAATGAACGGACATTGAGACATACCTATCCATTATACAGAATCAATTATCATTTCTTACATACTGCATTCCATGGCTACCTACTTAGTTGTGGGGCATCTTGCATCCCACGGGCCTCCTGTATCCATTGGTTCAGTAGGTCCTGCTTCCATCTCTTCAGGTCTGCATGGTGGTGATGGACCTGCTCACCAGTCCTAGGAACACCTGTGACACTGGTGAGGTCATGAGCTAACCGGTTCCAAGCCTCTGCCTTGTACTCCATCCCTTGGAACTGGCCCTGCAGGAGTCTTGACTCATGACAGTGTACAAGGAGCCAAACCATGTATTTCGACTCCTCGATGCCCCAATGTTGTGCTCGGAAGCATGTACCCTCTCCAGCACCAGCCATTCTAACTGCAGATGGGAGCTACAATCAGTTATGGAGAGTATTCCTGCCTATGGGACTTAAATATGCTGCATTTCCCGCACTTTTTTGTGATTGGCCGTTTTTGAAAATTCTCAGCTGACTGCAGACCTGTTTAGGAATGGTCATTCTACCATTTATAAGTATATGTATGTTAACAGTGGCTGTTTATCCTAAGCTGTCATGGCTTAGTGGTTCAGTACTTTGTTTATGGTGCACAGAGTCCTGGGTTCAAACCTTGTCATTGCATTTTATTTTACTACTGTCCAGACAGGCTAGAGGGTGTGGCTGTGTTTAAGCAACTTTGCTCCAAAAGCATTATTTATTTGTGGCTCTATTGTTGTGCTTAAAGCTTTTATATTCTACTGGCTGTATATATATTGCGGGTACAGCTGCTTAACTTACAGCATGTATAGCTTATCTTATTATAAATATATATGTTCACTGATACAATGATACATTTTCCATTTTTTTTTTTTTTTTTTTTAAATATATTTAATATGTATAATTTTAATATTATATACATAAAATTAGATAAATAGAGTGGGGGAGAGTGGTCGAGACCAACTGCGGTGAATGCCTCTGCAAAACACTCTACCCATATGCTATTGCTTATTTTGCGTATTGCATATAAATTTTCTTTCTTCTTTCTTCCATGTCTGGACTGGCTAACTAAGTAAAGGGCACACCACACCACACACCACAAAATCTGCAGGGCAGCTATTGGGGGAAAAAAAAAAAAAAAAATGTTTTACTTTTTATAACTGTGCTGGGGGTTTACAATGTCAGGGAGTGTGGTGTTGGGTACATGGACATTTGATCGGACTCGCTCTTGTGTGTTGACATTTGGCATTTCGGACACTTACAGGGGCGTGGACCTTTAGACTGCTCGGCAGTCGGACACGCCCCCTACTTTCCTGCACAGTCCGTGTTAGACTTGCAGTTGAGTCAGCATGCCCTCATGAATATTCATGGCACGCTGACATCATACTGTTCAATTGCAGCCTCCGAGTAAGACTTATTTAGTCTTACACGGAGGATTCATGAATCCGGGGGCATTTCTAAGCAAGTATTATTATATCATAAAGCTTACAGACAGCTAATTTTGTTCTTACCCCTTCCACTAGCACTTTATTCTGTGGGACCTTCTTGCTGTTACTGACAGAAAATGCATCTACTTGCTTTGCCATTTTTATTGTTTCTGTATGTTCTTGCTTATGGACATATTGGAAATATCTTTATGACAGGAATTTACTTGTAGGTTTAGTCAGCTGGTAACAGTTACCTGGCCTCCTAACTCCTCTTTTTTAATATGTTGATGACAGTGACAACTGTCTTTAATGTCATACTTTCCCATTATTCATATATTGGTAATACTTTCTTTCTGTATATACTTCTAAAATACTCCGCAGCCATTACACCTAAAGTTTTTATGGGATAGTTGCTTCATTTATTCTTTACTTTCTTCTGGAGTTATTTTGTAATCATATTATGTACGAACCATCTTCCCTCGGATCTTTGCTTCTTGAACTCATTTTATCTGCACCTAATTTATGTCTATATCTAATTTATATCTATATCTGTATCTATCTATCTATCTATCTATCTATCTATCTATCTATCTATCTATCTATCTATCCAGTGAGCTATTTATGTATATAAGTTATTAAAAAGCTTTTGTTTTATCTCCTACCATATCTCCACATATATAACTCACTTGGTTATTATATCTACTGCATTTGTGTTTTCCATAGAACTTATCTGTAAGTTTCCACAATGCAGTGCCTTTCTTCATCTTGATCTTCAAAGCTGTTCACAGTATTAGTAATGCAATCCCACTAACTTATTTCTCAAGTGGGACAACCATGTTCTTGTCACCATTTTGAATACCCTCTTCCTGCAGTGACCTGGGGCTTTACTGCTTCTTTCTACTGCCATACATCTTGGAGATCTTTAGGTCACCAAGTCAAACTGACTGCTCACTCCTCTCCTGAGTGTAGTTGTTAGAATATATATCCCTTTCTCTCAGCCATCACAGACTCATTTTTTTTTGGCATTCATATATCGCGTGACTGACTTTACTTTGTTAGTACTGGATTTGATCTACTGTATTAGAGCAACTATTAACTAGCAATCCAGCACAGAGGATTATGAACATTAAATGGTAATGAGCTTAAGCCTGTAGTCCTGAGTTTGATTTCATCAGGCTCCATTTGCCTAATGTGTGACTCTAAGGAAGTCACTCAACCCAGTGTGTGTGTGATTGTGTGTGCATGTCTCTGAGCAAACTTTCATTGTTAAAATCCCCAGTGGAGATTGGGGCTGACACTAAAGGTGCTGTCATGTTTGAGCTGTGCCTCTGATTGTATAACACGCAGAGTTGCATGCCCACCTCATGGCAGCCCATTACACATCCAACCCTTGGATGCTACAGGCTTGTATAGGGAATATCGGGCCTGAATGAAAACTGTTATCGCAGGGCAGATGATGGCAGCAACACCCCAGTATTAATAACCACAAAAAACACCCCAGTATTCTAAATGTTTGCCCCTAGAGAAGCAAATGTGCTGAAGGGCTGTCATTTTGGGGGAATAAATGGGCCTGTGAGACAGCAAAAGGGAGGGCATGGTGTTTAGCAGGGGACAAATGAGAAAATAGTGTTCAAAAAGTAGGTGTATGAATCAGATGGTGGCATTTTACCTATATTCTTTCTGCATGAGGTATTTCAGCCTAGTATAAGAGGCTGTGGTATTATCTAGGCTGGGGGAGTGACTGAAGGGAGTCTGAGCTGTAAACAACTTTGTGTTACTTAGTTGTTTATCCATAAATCAGTCAATCTAACTATCTAAATATCTATCAATGAATTGATTTATCCATATTAACAGCATTAAACCCACTTTCCCAAATGCTTGTTCACAGAGTCATCATGGGAGGTAAAACTTCCTGATACAAAAATTGTAAAGGAAACAGTTAACATAATTAACAATTTTTGGGGCTGTAACTGGAAACTGTAAAACCTGCACAAAACCCACATGGGCTTAGGGAAAACATACAAAGTCCTTCTGGAGAGAGCTTTCAGAGCCATTCAAACATTAGGCCCACAGTCTGGTGAGAGACAGAAGTAAGGTGTTTTGGGAATTGCAGGATGTCCCTTCTAGTGGAAAGCTGGATTAATGGAGGAGATGGATCTGCAGATAGACAGATCTTTCCTCTTTCCCTCATCAATTTTGCTTAAAAAGGCATTAAAAAGATTTAGCACAAGCACCATTCACTGCATTACTCCACTAAACGATTTCCTCTGAAGGTTATGATTTTGCAGTTTGCTGCTGGACTCATCAGAGTGACATGGTATCACATGATTTACTGAGGTAAAGTCAGGTATTCAGTGGTCTTCTGTGTTCCAGAGGTTTTTTCGAAGGTCATATAGATGAAATTATTCTGATCTTACTGACCTGACATGAATCCACTTAATCTTTGACCTTGCATAAACATGGCTCCATTGTATACCATGGTCCTTTGGATTATACATCAGTATGCACTACAATAGTGTTGTCACACTCGCTTACCTCTATATATATATATATATATATATATATATATATATATATATATATATATATATATATATGTGTGTGTGTGTGTGTGTGTGTGTGTGTGTGTGTGTGTGTGTGTGTGTGTGTGTGTTTTAGCCATTTTGCACTGTTCAGCACTGACTTGCTGTAAAATTCATAGGTTGGCTGGATTTTTTTTCATATTATATTCTCTTGCTTTCATTTGCTAATTTTTACCTGTGCAACCCCATTCAGACTCACAAGGGTGCTGGATCTCTCCTTGCAAGCAGTGGGCATAAGGCAGAGAACCAGGACACCAGTCCTTCAGTCCAGCACAGAATGTACACACACACACACACACACACACACACACACACACACACACACACACACACACACAGACCAGGCATTCCTATAAGGATCCCCCTTTCACCTAGCAACATGTTTTTGGGATGAGGGAGACAAATAGCACACCTGGCAAAACCCCATTAGAGCACAGTGAGGGCATGCAGTCTCCACACAGAAATACCTCAGCTTGGAACTGAACCAACAAATCAAGACCAGTGATTCATTAACTGCTGCATTACTGTACTTCCCCTTTATGCCTAATACTACATAAACTTATTTACAAAAATCTCTGTCCAGATCTGCTTTGTCACTTGGTCTATGAATCCCTTTATCAACCTTAATCCACTACCTTCTCTCTCGTCTCCTATCTTTACACCCTAAGTGTGTCTTCCTATGCATTTTCTTTGGCTCGTTAACCACTCATATTCTCATTGCATCCCTTTCAAATATATTCCTTACAATATACAGCTCTACCACTGGCTTTCATCTACTCGCTATGCACTATTACTGTTTTTTTTAGCCCTGCCTACAGTTTTACTATTCCACTTTATAGTCCAAATGATCTGCTTTTTTTATCAGATTTACTTGCTAGAGTTGTGATTCAATAAATACTAGCCAATCTGATGTTGCAGTCTAAATAGAATAATGCTAACAATTTCCTGCTGAACAACATTTGAATTACAAAATTATATATACATAATCAAGTCTAGCAGTCAGCATGGGGATTAACGCTACACTCTGTAAACAAACTGCTTCCTGAAGTAAAAGTCACATAGGCAGACAGTGCCCTGGGGCAGTCGGGAAACTGGGCTAGGTTCCTGAAGGGTCACCTAAACCACATACCTAGCAGCTACTTATATCAGCAATTCATAAATACAAGCTCTCTGTTCATACAGAACATTAGATGTTAATGTCCAGTTTGCATGTGATGGTATATAGAACTGCAATATGCATTTCTTAATTGTACTCTTTGCCAGCTCCTGTCCTTTAATGTAGCATGTATGAGAAACTGCCCATTACGTACAACTTCAGTCATACTCAGCCACAACTCTTCAGGTCTCACCGAAGAAAGTACGCAAAACTGCCTGTTTTTCTAAACAATATGGCACTGTTTCTTGGACTATTTGCACTGAGAAATGAAGGAGTTGTACCCTGCTAGACAGGGGTCCAGGGAAGTAAATACTGTGAGAAGAAATAACCAGGGAATTGTTATGGCTAGGCTTGTATATGCCCTAGGACTGATAGCCTAGTACCAACCTATGAACCTATAATGATTTTTCTTGGGGGGTGGGGGGTTGTGACATAGTTTTACTAATTATTGAACTTATTCTCACTGCTTTGGCTGATGGTACCCTATAAATATTGTACACATATTTACTACCAGTTCATTGTAATTCAGCGTAGCTCTCCTTCCTGAATCTCATCTGTATTGGTTTGTCTGTTTATTTGTTAATTGGTAAGTGGGCTGGTAAAGGCCATTTTCAGCCATAACATGGTTCAGAGACACAATACTGACTGTCAGTATATGAACCATAACACATCAGTGAGATGCACACTCAAAAATTGTAAGTGCGATGTATATATACTAAATATACATGGTTATAAAAATATAACACATAGGTTAAAACATGTTCTCAAAAGTTATAAGGGCAGTATAGAGACATACTATGTAATAGATAATTATCATAGGACTGTACTATAGTGAGTACAAATTACAAAGCATGTTTCAATCTTGGATTATGTTAAGCAAAGAAGCTGTTCTCTGCCCTGTAGTAGGTAACCCAGTCAACAAAATGCAATAAATAAATATATCCATTTTAGCACTATTCTTATGGTAATTCTTTTAGTTCAGGAGTCTCGACTAGCCAATGGTAATTGTCCAGAACTATAATGTTGTTTATTACTTGTTTTAATATTCCATTAGCACTGCAGCAAACTGTTTAACATTGCTTCTATAACCCAGCTACTCAACGTATCTGATGCCATGTGCCAGCCAGTCTGGATTCTTCTTGATTTTTTTTTTCTGAATACATTGCCTCCCATTTCTCCTTTCTTGCTTTGATTGATGCAAACATATGCACGGTTTCTTCCTGCACAGCCATCCTATTCCTTTTTTTAGTCTGACACTAGTCATTTTGGATTTTCTGTCATCAATAATGTACCTACAAAATAATTCCTCCATTTTTGATCTATGTTTCCTAAGAAATTGGCTAGGAATCATGAGAGGGCATATTAATACACACATTTCTATCCATAGATGGAGTAGTAAGCAGTCTGATAACACAAGGAGCATTTAGGGAATTGGTCTCATTTAATACTTTCATTCATGACATTGTATGGGGCCTAAAAAACAAAAAGACCTGATCTATTGATACCACAAAACTATGTAACACAGTAGACATGTTAGAGGGTGGATTCCGTATGAGGATTAGACTGCAGAAATTTGAAGAATTCAGGTGTATGACATCTAATATTCATTGCACAAATATTTATGTATAAAAGACAACACAGGTATATACAAAGAAGCTGAAGCAACAATTGTTTGTGTTGTGTAGTTATAGAATGCACTAAATAAACTAAGATCCTTAGGGTTGTCATTTCTGATGATCTAACATCATAGCCAGCCTTGGGCATAGGCCAACTAGGCAGCCACCTAGGGCACCGCTGTAGCAGGGGCTTTTCCAGTAAACTGGATGGTGTAAATAGACCAGGATGGGGCACAAGGTGGTGTGGGAGGGTGCTGTGAAGCCCTTTTGCCTCTGGCATCACTTGACCAAAGGCCGACCCTGTCTAACATTAAGGAGATACAGTAATAATGATGACTGAGTTCAAAACACACACAAAGTGAGATGCATCAATAAAAGCATTACCAGGTGAAAAAAGGGAATCTGTAGCTTTATGATAATCCAAAACAAATTACATTGATCTCCTTGTAAAGCATGTAGTATGGTCATTTCTTTTACAAGTGCTGGTGGATAATATTGTTGATTATTTTGTTTCATACGTCTACCAAACAAATTAGCTTTATTGATGTGATTTGGTAATAAAGTAATATATTTTACACTATGTTTAAGTTCTCAGGTTAAGTTATGTCCTGTACATTGCATAAGCCTGTCTGTGGAAAAGTAATTCTTGAGACTGGTCTGCTCCATGGTGCAGTGGGATAATGCCTTGATTGTGACCCAGAAGACTTACCATTGAATAATGACCAGCAGGAGCAAGCAAAAGAGGGTCAGAGTGACTGGTTGATGCTGGCTTGCCCATCCCTGGTTAGAGAGATAGCCTGACCCAATGCACCTGCCAATACCAGTTGAAGGGCTGTGAGGCATCAGATGGCATTGGGCTCCAAGAGTTACATGCTCACAAATCAGCATGCTTGTTAACTCTACCTGGGAGTAGATGTATGTATATAAATGCACAAGTGTCACTGGGTCAGCAAAGGAGAGTTTATATGCAGATGAAGCTGCTACAGTGGATGCAGGGATGAGGGACGCAAACCCGCAAACATTCAAATACTATACAGGATGAAAGCCACATCCTCTGCACTCTCTCACCCTCATTTGGTACCCAGAGAAATACAGAGAAGGGTGAAATGGGGAGGGACTTCCTGATCAACAGAAATATGAAGACAGATGATACCTAGGAGAACAAAATCATACCTGAGACAGACTGCATATGTTTTTGTTAACTTGACCTGATGTATTACTAAAAAAATGAGTCTTCACACCAAAAAAAGTGACAACATTACAGATTGTCCAGTAATCTACAAAGCTGTTGCAGCAGATGTCACCTGGCAAACATTTTCCATTAAAGGATACAGAAACCAGGAAAAAAATGAATCCATGCAACACAAATCCACATCATGGTCCTTGTATGAGATTATAGGGAAAGAAAGGAATTTGAAGGTAACAGAAATTAACTCTACAGCAATTAGAAATTATTTTAGATTATTTCACGAATATGCTTAATATTAACTTAATAGATATACTGGATAGATGTATAGTATATAATGAATGCTACAAAAATATTATGCAGCAAATTATACAAATCATTATAAAAGTGTGCATGTGTGTAGAATTCCAATGATTGCAACACCAGTACAAACTAAGTGTGGAATACACTAACTCTGGTATTCAATATGTCTACTGCCCAGCATGTTCCATAGTTACACAGTACGTACCAGTTTCACCCTGTGTTTCTGAATGCCATCCTAAGGGTGCTACATAGGGTGTAAATGAGTTGCAATGCTAATAAATTGTAAGGATTGTAAGGAAAGATGCTTAGAGTACAAAACTTAGAGATACCCATTCTGATGCAAATTATCTGTAGCAAAGAGGGCATCTCATCTTCATTGCTGACAGATACTTAAATGAAATGCAGTCTCACATGCATCAATATGTGGTCATAGCTTCCTGCAGTGTGAAATAAATGGTATCATTACTGGTAGCTCAGTCCACTGTCCACGTCAAAGCCATGCTGATCATTAAAGGAGAAAATAATACACTTGCACACACATAGCAGCAGGTAAGGGTGCACAGCTGTGTGGCATTTTGCATCCTACAGTTGTAGACAGTGGAGGAAGTACTTCAACATGGGAGTTATAGTACCCAAAAGGCACACAGTATCATAGGTTGTGTCTCCATCTTATATAGTGTAGAATGCACTCAGGGGTGGTGCCTTACCCAATTCAAGGTATGTGCAGCCATTGTAGACTGTGTATCCATGTGTTGCAGTAGTGCAGAAGGTGACTGGAGAGGATGGATCACCTGTATGCTGATGGTACACAGACTTGTAGAAATAGCATGCAAGGTACTGTCAGGGTATGCCAAGGTTACAGAGTAGGGCAGTACTGTGAAGCTTGCACTATATGCATACAGCTATTTGATAGCAGACTAAACAGTATTACATGCTGTGGATTGTAGTGACAGTTTCGATCAGTGCTCCTACTGTTAGTATGTGGTAATAAGCAATGCAGTTCAAAAAGTTACAGAAAAGCATTCTGCTTAGTATGTATTCCTACCTACTGCTGCTCAACTGATGTCTAAAAAGACAGACTCCTGATATCTTACAAATCCATATTGACTAGTACTGCTGTAAGCACAGGTCACTAACACCCTTGAGAGGGGTTGGGGTGCTGTTGTGCTACAATTAGAATAGCAGCTGTATACAGGGTACATTAATGTAACTTCATACATGTGGGTGTGTTGGAGGGATGTTCAGGAGATCTCAGAATGTGCTTGCATGCTGGAGGAATGTTCAGGAGATCACAGAATGTGCTTGCATGTTGCACGGGTTTTCAGAAGATCACAAAATGCACTTGCATGTGGGGGGGGGTTCATGAGATCACAGAATATTCTTGCATATTGAAGGTGTGTTTGGGTGATCACATAATGTAATTGCATGTTGGAGGGGGGTTCATGAGATCACAGAATATTCTTGCATATTGAAGGTGTGTTTGGGTGATCACATAATGTAATTGCATGTTGGAGGGGGGATTAGGAGATCACAGAATATGCTTGTAAGTTGGAGGGGTGTTCAAGACATCACAGAATGTCCTTGCCTGCTGGGGGACGGGTGTTCAGGAGATCACAGAATGTTCTTACATGTTGAGGGGTGTCTAGGTGATCAGAGAATGTGCTTGTATGCTAGAGGGAAGTTCGGGAGATCACAGATTGTTCTTGTACTCACTTCCGCTAGTGCACTTCTGTAACTGTGATTTAATGCAGCTCCTGTAGACAAGTTTGATATGCAGATATCATGTATTATAGCTGTTGTTGAACTGTGTTAACATTATTTTTCTTGCTGTGTAGCTTATTTAACCATGTACTGAACACCACCTGCCCACTTGTTGCATAGTGACACCCCACCTCTATGACTGTACAGTATATTGCCTCTAAAGTGGGTCGTGGCCTATTCCCTGCATTGCTTTGTGCTCTGGCTCTTTACAGTGCATACAGCACCTCTGACTCGCACCTATAGTGCTTTCACCTGCACAGTATCCTAGCAGTTCACTAGTCATGCATGCAGATAACTGTGAATGATATGCACGAGGGGCAACTCATAGTGTGCATGCAATTACAAAACTGCAGTGCACAAAAATACATAAAAACGTGTAGACCCTCTGCTGGCAATGTCAGTTTAAATATTTTATACACCAGTAAGAGTATCAAGAATATTCTTGGCTTCACCCTAGAGATGCTGGTGCTACAGAGACCTGAAATAATGGATTGGAAGCATGTAGTCTGGAAGTGCCCCTTCTTAGGCCAGTTTAAGAAGAATTTAAAAGAAATATCCTCATACAGACTTGGAGACAGGGCATCTCATAGGTTCATAGGTAGATACTAGGCTATTGGCCCTGGGGCCTATACAAGCCCAGCCAAAAAGGTACCCTGGCTTTTGCCACCCAAGAAAATGATTTTCCTGTGCCCCTGTCGAGCAGAGCCTCAGAGGTGATCCCTCTTTCCCCTCAGAGCTTTCTGCTTGGAGTGGAAAGTCTGCAAGGGTTGTCTAGAAACCAACTTGCAGCTCTCAACTTCCTGTTACTGGTAGCCAAAAATGTATAACAAAAAATAGATGCCAAAGGAGCCCCCCCCCCCCAGAATTCTGGGACTTAAAATCCTTTTTGATTAGAATTTGAGAATTAGAGTTTAAATGCTTTTGCCTCATGATATCCAGGTTTGTAATACAAAAATGGGATGTCTTGGATAGATGGCTGAATGCCTAAATGCAGTCACATGCTACCCCACTATTATTTGTACAATTTTAACAATGCACTATGGGGAGAAACACTGATAGGCCCTCGATAGGCTCTGTTCAGTTAGGCATATAAACATTATTCTAAAAGATTTCCACTGGGAAGAACATTATTTGCTTTGTAAATTTAATGAAGTAAGGCTTGTAATCTGTTGTAATTTAAATATGTTAATTTGATTGTCTTCTTAATTTTCTAATTTTAGTTAATTCAGTTTCTCATTGTTAAATCTTTTTTGCTTTCTAATACATTTATCAGGTAAAACTAAAGTATTGGTAAATGGTTTGTAATTTTGAAATGGCATGTCAAAGCTAAGAAGTCATGTAAGTCTATTAAAAAACCCACCAGAAATGGACCATGTCCACTTAAAAAAATGGACTAGAGCTAGAAATGAAACAAAATCAGACCAGTTGCTGGCGGTTAAGCTGTGAAAAGAATTTTGTCTCATATAATAAAGTT
This sequence comes from Protopterus annectens, assembly GCF_019279795.1. Taxonomy (NCBI): domain Eukaryota; kingdom Metazoa; phylum Chordata; order Ceratodontiformes; family Protopteridae; genus Protopterus; species Protopterus annectens. The sequence continues at coordinate 340,405,928 of NC_056740.1, read as the reverse complement.
CATCTGTAACAAAAAGTGTAGCCACTCCAAGAAAATCTCACTGTTTTTCAGTAAGAAAGGCATCTTCTTCAGCCACTCCTGCAAAGATTATAGTAAATTGACTAAAACATAAACTTTCTTCTCATGAAATTAGTTAATAATTAGTCTCATGTGTAACTCATTCATTATAGGTGAGATATTCACTAAAAAGGTGGAAACATCTAAGAGGCAGGCTCTAAAATAACTGAAACTTAAGTCCCAGTGGACAGCATGATCGTGGGAGTGCTTAATGAAACTGTGTTATGAAATTTTGGATGCATTTTCCAGTGGCATGGCTTCAAAGTCTTTGTTGGGCACTGTCTTCTCTGAACTCCGAACAAATTTATTGCTAAACTTAACCCATCTACCCACATCATTGCTCCTAATATCCCTGAAGAAAAAGTTTCCCATTAAATTATCTTGGAACAAGTTTTATAATCCCCTGTTAGTGGCTAAATATAATACTGCCATGGGACCAGACAACATACCAGGCTGCATTCATATTGCTGTCAAGTATGCACTATCTGAGCCTCTACTTAAACTGTTCACCTCAGCCTATCTACAGGGCTTGTTCCTAAAAAGTGAAAAAAAGCCACTGTGCCCCCCCCCCCAACACACACACACACAGACACAAGGGTGGCCCTGTACAGAACCAGATAGTTGTAGGCCCATCAGCTTCATCAGCCTTATATGAAACGCCATGGAATGTATCATAGCAAAACTCATTTCTGCAGGAAAAAGGCAACCTAACTGTTTTTGACCCCATCAGTATGTCTTTGAGAAGGACAAGTCCTGCCTCCTGAACCTAATAAGTTTCTTTGAAAAGATTACAGAGGCGTGGACAGTGGTGACTCAGTGCACACTACTTATTCTGATGTAGTCAAGGCCTTTGCTACTATCTTCTATGTTGGTATTATTTAAAAAAATACACAAACTTAATGTAACCCCCTATGTTGTCAGCAGGTACCCTCTTTGAACATAAAATTGTAACTAGTTGGGTACCACAGTGATCTGTGCTTGCCCCTCACCTCTTTTGGCATTTATTTTTCAGACATTCAATTTCCCAGAAGTATGGCTGACCAAGTTTGCTGATGACTGCAAGCTGGTCACTTTTATCCACTCATATGCTGTTTCCTAAACTGCTCCAACAAGAGCTGAACTATGCACATATCTGAGGCACTGAAAACAGTTTTCCCCATCTTATATTTTTATAAATGGTACTCGTCTTAGATTCATAGCTTAGTACTAGGCTAACTGCCCTAATGGGCCATTTTAAGCCTAGCCAATTACCCCATGTGAGAATCAAACCCTGCACCTTGTGCTTCTAAGGTAAGCACCTTAACCAATCTCCCACCCTCAGACAGATAATTTCATAAGCGACCTGGGTACTTATGTGGACAACTCTTTCTCTCCCTCCCTCTCTCTCTCTCTCTCTCTCTCTCTTTCTTTCATTCAGCCATCATGTTTCCACCACAGTCAGGAAATCCTTCTATCTAGCCCAGTTACTTTCCAAGGGAATGTCTTCAAGATTCAAATAAGTCATCCTACCACTGTACTAGTTCCTTATCAGACTCATTATTGGATGCAATGCTCCATTTACTATGTATGTATTCAATCATATCACTCAACTGGAAAAACTACAAAAATACTTAAGCAATAAAATTCAAGGTCTTAATTCCTTCAGCTATCCTGATAGATTAGCATGATTCTCCTAATATTCACTAGCCTAAAGGTTGCTTTAATGTGACAGGTGACCTGCTGTTTGAGCCATAAAAGAACCAATCCTATTTGGCCTCATATTTATTTACAAAAGCAATGGCTTTACAAATACCCATTCTAGGGGACTTAAATATATATCAACAAATAAGCAAAACTCAATTTATAAGCAGGTCCCTAATTTACCATATCATCAGCCTATGGAATAAGGTACCATTAACGTCTTAGAAAATACTATTTTGACTATCTTTAAGGCTAATCTTGATGACTGGATGGGTAGGCCCAAATGTACAAAGAGAAGCACCAGTGAACCACAAAAGAAACTGTCTTTCACTTAACTTTATTAAAACGCAAAACCTTAGGCCACAAATACTAACCAGTTTCACCTTACGGTTTTGTTAGCATTCATAACAAATGAAGACAGGAGCAGCATAAATAAATATTTAATTGTTTTCACATAATACAATCAACCAAATAAAATTAATTTTATGGTAGAAGTTAAGATGAAAAATTGTAATCCATGCAAAATATATAAATAAAATGAATATGCAAACAGGTATGAAAAACATATATTCAATTAACAGGAAAATAAACATAAATCAATTAATAAACATCATTAACCTGGATGAAAAAGAATAGCCAATCTCACAATCCATCTTCTTTCTTTTATGGTAAGAGCATCATGAATTTTACAGTCAGGTCCAACTGTACCTGTACTAGCATCAAAACTCATAATAGTAAAACAAGATGTTTGATAACCTGCCAGGTCTTTAAAGAAAGTACTAGATTGCTTTTTGCATATTAAATCACTTAGATGTTCCCTGGCTTGTATTTTAAAGGAAAGTGCAGTAAGTCCAAATAAAAAGCACCACAAAAACATCGGGCTGAATACATCACCTTAGCGATATCACAGATGATGTCCTTCCATATTACTGTTGCAGCATTGTTACATCACTTTAGCGATATCACAGATGATGTCCTTCCATATTACTGTTGCAGCATTATTTACCAGATGTATTCCCTGCCAAGTACACCAAAGGCTTATGAGTCTATAGATGTCGTATATTACACATAGGCTCGCTGCTCAAGGTGTAGGACATAAAGGTGACATACAGATGTACATATCTCAGAACTTCATTGCCATGAGTCCGATTGCCATCATTGATGGTCGGTCTCAATGCTCCTTCTTCTGTGCTGTTTACAGAGCAATGTTTCATATAAGTGCCATGTTGGGGGATTTCTTATCTTTTTTCTTTGTTTGAATTTTGTGAGTTTACATGTCATCCAGAAAAGCAAAATGTCAGTGTGAGAAGCAGATTCACCATAGGGATCATCACGAGTGGTGTCTCATATGTTTGGGTGCATCTCACAACTATATGCAGTGTTCTGTCTGTTAAGTGTTTGTCCCTAAAACCCTTCATAGTTGTCTCTCCTCCTTGTGCACTTACCTGGAGAACCAACATCTTAAGTTGTTGGAACAGGTTGCTATAGTGGAATCTTCCCATCACGAAGGTCAGCTGCCTAATAAACAAAAGGCCAAGAAACTCAGGTCTGAGTCAGCTGCTGTCCTGCCTCCCCGGACATCACTCTCTTGAGGCTGGTGAAAGCCCAGAGGATCACCCAGTTGTTGCATCAAATTCTTCTACCATGACCCTGTTGGAGGCTGACATGGATCTGATTTCTTGCACATCCTTGAAGGCTCTGCAGACGTTCACTCTTGAGGTTGAAGGGAAAGCTTAGCTGATTATTTCAGAGGGACCGAGGGGGATACCGCAGATACTTGTTCAGAAGGACATTCCTACTACATTGTTTGAGTGTAGGCAAGGGTCAGAACCTCCTAAGGTAGGTGGGAGGGTGGCCTAATGGTTAAGGTGTTTGCCTTACAAACACAAGGTCCAGGGTTTGAGTCTCACAAGGGACAATTGGCTAGGCTTAAAATGGCTTACAAGGGCAGTTAGCTTAGTACCAATCTATGAATCTATGAATCTATGAATCTATGAAAAAGCAAAAAACCAAACATGTTTCCCTTGATGCTAAAGATCCTCAGCCTGAGAGGCAGGATTTTACCCAGGGGTTATTTAATGCATTAATGGTCTTAATGCCTCTCCAAGGAGTTTCTGTGCCTGCTCCCCCTTGGTCATCTACTCCACTCAAAAGCCCAGAGAGCAGAACTCATCTGAAGAGGATTTGGATTCTGAGGAAGAGTTTTTGGCATTTTCCACTCAGATCCCTTCTCCCTTGGACTATGGCTCTGAGGGGGTAGATTCAATTAGCCCAGATTCTACCTTGGAGGAACTATATTTCCAGGATACTATTTCTTGTATGATGGAATATTGTAAAATGGGACAGTTCTGAGGTTTCTGACATTCAAATGAGGTAATGGAGGGGCAAGATGGTGAGCAGTTAGCAGCACTGAATTTTTGTTCTGCTTCTTTTCAAATATTCTGACAGGATTTTATATCTAAAATTCAATTAACAGACTGATAGTTTTAATATTTAAGTATTTTTACAAAAGTAGCTTTTAGAAAAATCAAGTATGTGATTTTTTTATGCTTTCCCTGTCAGGATTTTCTTTGTTAAAATGAGCCACTCTAAAGGAATTTCCCAGCAAAATACAGTGAAGAAAGAACTACAGTCTATTTTAAGTAGCATCAGGATCTTTCGTTGAAAATGGATAAACTGGAGATAAAATGGACAGTATAAAGGGAGAATGTAAGAAACAAATGGACTTATTGAACAATATTATTAACAACAGTCATTATAGTCAGGGGTGTAGACAGTTTTTTTTTCAATTTGTACTCTAAGGTCTGGTACTGCTATCCCCCATGATCCATGCTATCAATCCAGTTATTTTTCTCAGAGGTTCTTTTTAAAGTGGTGGAAGATGACCAATCCATGTCTTCTGGAATTGCAGTTATGTTGATTTTGATGAAAGTTATAGCTTCTTCGACATTGTTGAATGTTCTTATGTCATTTGAATAAAGGATTCTGATTTTTGCAGGGAAAGCAAGTTGTGCCTTTTTTTATTTTTGTTTCAAAAATCTCACAAAAGGCCAGTTTTTTCCTTAGTTCCAAGACTCTTGAAGAATAGTCATTGTCAAATCTAATTTGACTCTTATTATATGTCAATGGATGACCTCTCCAGCAGATTTGAGAACAAGTTCTTTGTTTAAGTAAGACAAGAATTTCACAATAATAGATCTAGGAGGCATATTGGAAGAAGAAGGAATAGGTTTCCCCTGTAGCTCTGTGTGATCTTTCTATACCATTTGATAGACCTTCCTTTAGGTCTAATATGTCTGGAAGCCAAGAGTTAAGAAATAAAATAATGTCCTCACCTTCTGTTTTTTTCTGGAAGACCAAAAATTCTAATGTTATTTCTCCTTTCTCTGTTCTCTAAATCATCTATTTTACTGAATAGCCAGGTATTCTGCTGTAAAAGAGATTCACAATGAGTTTCATCTTTCTTAAGTCTCTCATCTATGTCACTTAGAGAAGTTTCCATATCCAATATTTTTGATTGTTGCTGCTGCAAGATTTCATTAAGGACATCAGTCTGTTTCTGACAGTTGACTTTTAGATTTTCAAGGTTGTCTGTAAATCTGTCCATTTTGACAGATAGTTCAAGTAGTGTGGCTGACATCAGTTGAATTTCCTTTTTCAGTGAAGTTTCAGAGTGTGAAGACTTAGAGTTGCTCATTTCTGTATTGAAGAAGTTATCTCCAGTTTATTTGACAGGAAAATTTCGATAAAAATGCATAAAATTTGGTATTCTTATAGAATTCATAGGTTCATAGCTTCATAGGTTGATACTAGGCTATCTGCCCTAGGGCATTTATAAGCCTAGCCAGAGTGTGTTTGGCTTTTGCCACCCTTTTAGATTTGTTGACTGTGCCTCTGTATAGTAGGTCACAGAAGGTAGCCCTTTTAAGGTTAGTTTACTGTACCTCTGTCTAGCAGGGACACAGAAGAGATCCAGGGGTAAACTTACGATCTCCCATCCACTCGTCAAGATTTCTCTTGAAGAGGGTCAGTGAGGGGCTCTGCCTAACATGGATTGTGATTTTGTTCCAGAGTGAGGGGAGCCTCTGGGATATGAATCTGTCCCTCCAGCATGTCCTATTTATTTCTGTGCTGAGGTTCAAGTCCCTAGAGCATGTGGCTCTAAGGGATTTGGATTTCCTGAGGTGGAGCATGTCCATTAATTCTGGGTTGGGCATGGCTTTATACGTCAGACACAGATCGCCTCTGAGTAGGCGGTACGCAACTGAGTAGAGTTGGAGTTTCTTTAGCTGAACTGCATAGGGCATCTGTTTGAGTCCCTTGATCCTCTTGGTGAGGTACTTTTGGGGTCTTTCCAGTTGCTGCAGGTGTCGGGTAAGGTACATCCCAAATGGGGCATTGTATTCAATTATGGGTCTGATAAGTGATGAGTAGAGGGGCACAATGACCTCTCTTGATCTAGATGTGAACCCTTTCATGATAAGGTAGGCTATATAGAATGTCTTTCTAACCACTTTGGCAACGTGATTGTCAAAGGAGAGATTACTATCTACTTGGGTCCCCAAGTCCCTAATTACTTCTTCCAGATTAATGGATTACCACCTATGTGGTAATTTGTGGGCACTTTGTTTTTCCCAAAGGGGATGACTATGCACTTTTTGGCATTTAGCTTTAGGCCATGGCTCTGGCACCAGTTATCCGTCTCTGTGAGACCCTTTTGCAGGATGCTTGTGTCAGCCAGAGAGTCGATTATGGCACCCAGTTTGATGTCATCTGTGAACTTGGTCAGCCATAGTCCACCCGTTTTAGCCTGTACCTCAGAGAAATATATACCGAACAAGAGTGGTCCCAGGACTGAGCCTTGTGGGACGCCACTTGTAACTGGTTTAGAGTCTGACATGGCACCTGCAATTCTGACCATGTGGGTTCTATCCCTGAGCCAGTTTGCAACCCATCTTGTGACATAGGGGTTGATATTTAAGCTGGTGAGCTTATTTATGATGCCTTAGTGGGGTATTGTGTCGAAGGCTTTTGCGAGGTCCAGGTAGGCTGTGTGGACAACCTTCCCTTCATCTATGGCTTTGGTAACTGTTTCAAATAAGTCGACCAAGTTCAAGATGCAAGATCTGCCCTTAACAAAGCCGAATTGGGTAGGATCCAGTGTCTGGAGGTTCCCAATGTCTTTGTTTATGATTTCCATGATGATACGCTCCATAGCTTTGCAGACCAGACTAGTCAGGCTTATAGGGCGATAGTTTCCGGGGTCCGTTGTGGCACCAGCTTTGTGGAGCGGGACCACTGTTGCTGTACGCCATTCCTTGAGGTTCCTTAATAAGAATTTACTACTTTTGAAAAATAAAAAATATTCTTTTCCTGAATTCTGGTACTAGATTGTGAAGCTCATAAAAGTTGCTGTTACCAGTTAGCCATCTCATGACTGCTCTGATTTTGATACCTTAAAAAGTAGCCTAAACCATTTGCAATAAGCAGCCCACAATCCAGTCCAAAGAGAAGCCATCTGAGCTGGGCTGTTAGCTGTTCTGGTTTTGGTGCATTTAATAGCAGCCTAAACCATTCGCAGTAATCAGCCCACAATCCAATCCAAAAGGAAGCCAACTGTGCTGAACTGTTGGATGCTCTGGTTCTCATATCATTTGGAAACTGCAGCCTAATCCATTCATACAAAGCAGGCCACAATCCAGTCAACAGAGGAGGCTACCCATCCACATCACACTGTCAGCAGATGTCACTGTTCAACCAGCCATGAGTACCCACCTGCCATCTTCCTGATGGTCTGCTGTATCACCTTGGAAAGGCATTAAAGCAGCAATGATTGCATGGATCAAACTCTTTTATCATCTGTGTGACATCAACATTGATGTCATCATGTATGTGAATCGAGGACAACCCACTTAAACGTACATCAGACATAGTGTTGCACAGCCAAGCCTTAATGCATCATAGAGCACTGAATGACCACTCTGCAGAGGAAACACTCACTGGCATGGTGGCTGGAATTGTTATTGCACTGTTTAGATTTGGATGAAAAGATGGGTCAACTGCTGTAGGGTTGAAATCATGGTAGTTGGCAGCTTGTCTCGTGGAACTGCTCTCCATCTGGCCACCAATCGATTAAGCTCATTTTTGAAACTGAGCAGACTGAATATGTCAGTCTTGTATTCATTGTACGATTCCACCACTTTCTCATTATCTTCCAAAGCATGCAGCATGGATGGCACCAGATACTGTGCAATGAAACGTGGACCACGTTCTATAAGTTGGTCTTTTATTTCACCTATGACATGATTCAGGAATGGAATGAACATGTTCCTCCAACAGTACCCCTGTGGGTCAGCAGCACCAATGTTACTTCCTTCAGTCTGCCTTCCACAGAGCCTTGGAACACTTTCTTCTACATGGCTCTGGCTGCCAACTATTTGGCTTCTTCATACAACTCTGAAAAAGAATTGTCAACAATTGATATCATTGTTTGAAGAGTGTCAGTGACAGCCTTTGCTTCATCACAAGCCTGAATCAAGTCAGTCTGTTCCTACTGCAGGTACAGATGAAGGGGCTTAATTATAGTAAGCACAGACTCCATTGTAACCAAAGCTACAATGAAATCAAATCTTGTGATAGAATACAGATACCTCTCTGCATCTTTGTCGTACTCAGCAATACTCTCTAAATTGGTTACACGGATGACATATTTATTATTGAAGCTGTGCAGATAATCAGCCTATCTCATGCACTGGGTGTTGCCAGGTGCCTGAAGTGAGATACGTCTGTCTTTATCTTCATCCTGACATAGGAACTGTAGGAGTCCAAATGGAGAGATGATAAATCAGCAAGAAAAGGAGAGTAGTATTACTGGAATAGAATTCATCCAAAGTCTTGGTGAGTACCTTCATGAGGTGAGCCCTGTTTTTCAAAAAATCCCATCAGGACAACACTGATTTGTAGACTGTATTTTATATAGCATATATCATGGGCAGAAGTAGGTTAAAAAAAAACAAAGCTGGGTGCCCAAGACCCAGAATAAAAAGTGCCCAATCCTGATAGGCACACTGGTGTCAGGACTGGAAAAAATGACAGTGTAGAATGCTCAAGACATGGAAACATTCCTATAATGGGACTAGGCCAGGCCCAAGAGGAGGATGGCCCCCTTGTTGTAGAAAGAAACATTCCTATAATGGGACTAGGCCAGGCCCAGGAGGAGAATGACCCCCTTGTTGTAGAAGGAAACATTCCTAATAATGGGACTAGGCCAGGCCCAGGAGGAGGATGGCCCCCTTGTTGTAGAAGGAAACATTCCTATAATGGGACTAGGCCAGGCCCAGGAGGAGGATGGCCCCCTTGTTGTAGAAGGATGCAGCAGTCCACAAAAATCATAAAAACTGATAGGCCAAAAAAAACAGCCATAAAGTGGACTACTGAGGATAAAAAAGAAATGATGTATTGTTACTATTATGCAGGAAGCGCAGATTTTTCATAGGTTCATGTGTTCATTTATTTATTTTTATTTATTTTACATTTGTTAACTGGGAAAGTCTGACTGGATACATGTCCATTTTAAGCGGAGGTCCAGGGAGAAAAGCTCCAAATGTACAAAAACAAGTGTAAATACAGTGAAATTATTACAGTGAGTGATCACAAAACTGAGATTTGTTTAATGATATGTACACACAGGTACATGTTTTTCTCACATACACACAGCAAAGGTTGGAAGCAAGTAGCTGAGAAAGAAATAGTTAAAGATTTCATCTGAAAAAGGAAAACACATATATTAAGGTGGTTATCATACATGGTGTAGTGTTAACTTTAAATCTTTCCAGTAGGTGGGTGATACACAGAATTTTAAACAGTTAGAGAGTCAGAGTTTTATTCTTGTAATGAGGTTCTCATTTATGAATTATGTTTGAGTGGGGGTTAGTCAGGGTTTATAGAGGGACAAAGCCACTGCATTTTTAGGTATTTCCTAAGGGATTTTTTGAATTGGGATAAGGAGGGGTCAGTGGTGAATTCAGCAGAAAGTAGGTTCCAGTTTTTACTGGCAGAGTCGGAGAATAGTGATTCACCAGCTGAACTGTTGATTTTTACAGTGTGCACTAGCAATGTTTTGGAAGAGTGAAGGAATTTTAGGTTACTGTAGGGGGTAATAATATTTTTCAGTATGGGTGCACTGTCTAGTTGGTAGAGGATTTTGTGAACAACTATTAGTTGGTTATATTCCAGTTGATAGGGTTGTTCAAGCCAGTCTAACGAATGAAGGTTAAGGCAGTGATGGGTTCTATAAGCTGATCCTGTGGCAAATCTGGCAATGTTATTGTAGCCCCTAGTAAATTTATTGAGGTTTGATTTGCTTAGGTTTACGAAGATGGGTGAGGCATAAAGAAAGGTCAATAGCAGATGTGTACGGGCAATAACAGTTCTAGCAGATGGGATTAGGAATGGTTTAATCCTGTATAAAGAGCCTAATTTTTTTATTAACTGTTTTAATAGTTTGGTCTATATGAGCATCAAACTTGAGGTTGTTGTCGATGATCACTCCCAGTAGTTTAGTACTAGGTTTTGGGGAAATTGTGGTACCATTGTTAGATATTATGGTGAGATGTGGTGAGGGGATCTTGCGAGTGGGGGAGAAGAGTAATAGTTTGGTTTTATTTAGGTTTAATAGTAGTTGGCGGCCAGTGAGCCAGTTCTCTACTTTGTTAAAAGTGATTTGGGACAAGGATTGTAAATTTGTGGGGGAGGTGGCAGAGCAGATTTGGGTTGAGTCATCTGCATACTGAATACAAGTTGCATCAGGGATGACTTTGTACAGGTCATTAATGAATATGGAGAATAGGAAGGGACCTAATATAGATCCCTGTGGGACTCCAAGGGTGACTGGTAAAAGGGACGATAGGTTATTCTTCCATAGTACAGCTTGTTGTCTGTCACTTAGGTGAGAATGAAACCAGGTAATTGCTAGGTTATCTATGGAGAGTGATTTTAATGTGTTTAAGAGTAGCTGGTGATTTACCATATCAAATGCCTTGGCTAGGTCAAGGAAGAGGGCTGAGGAGAGCTTGTTGTCATTACGGTTTTGATTTATTGTATGGGAGAAGGAGAGAAGGGCTGAGCTTGTACTATGGCAAGGTCTAAATCTGTGCTGGGAGGGGGCTAGGAGAGTGTTTTGATTCAGATAGGCAAGAAATTGCTTGTGGATACATGTTTCCATTATTTTAGCCAAGGGAGACAGAATGGCTATAGGCCTATAATTTGAACGTTCAGTGGAATCTCCCCCTTTATGAAGAGAAACAATGTGGGAGATTTTCCAGATGTGGGGGATATAGGCTTCATGGATAGCTCTATTGATTAAAATTGATATGGGGTATGCTATTTCATTAGCTGCTTTTTGGAGATATTCTGCAGGTAGTAGGTCTGCTGAAAGGGTGGTGGGTTTCAGTTTTTTAAGTAGGGACTTAACAAAAGATGTTAGTACTGGATCAGGCTTAAAGGAGATCTTATTATCAGGTGTGGGGTTGGTGGTACTTGGGGTATAGGAAGATAGCTTACTGGCTAGGGATTGCATGGTTTCTGTGTTAAAGGTGTTAGCAACAATTTTAGGAGGTTGTTGGAGAGTAGTTAAGGTGATAGGCGGTAGTTGATTGGCCTAGGTGGAGAATTTTGTTTATGCCTGACCAGAATTTTTGTGGTTAATTTTGGTGCTTTTGTTGCAGATTACAGTAGTAATTCTTTTTGTCTAGCATAATAGACTTCTTTGTATCATTTCTCAGCTGTTTATATATAAGGTGGTCTTTTCGGGACTTAGTGGTTCTCCAGGAGGTCCACGCTTTGTTTCATAGGTGTCTACAAGGCTAATGACCACAAGGGCCTTTTTAAGCCTAGCCATGCATTCCAAATCTCTTATGAGTTCTGACACCCTTGATAAGTGTAAGCATGTTCCTGGGAGATGAACCATTTGCAGGTTACCTGTCTGCATCAGAGACGTGGGTGCCAAACTGAAGATATACAGAAAGATTAAGAGAAACATTAGAGGAAAGAAAAATACTTCCAAAAGAAAAACTGTCAGAAGCTTCAAGTGCAAATTTGTATTAATACAACAGATCCATGAAAAACACTAGACCAAGAAACCTTGGGCCATTTGGAAAAAGAAGCAACTGAGGAAGTGCAGAAAGATAAAGAACAAAATCTAGACACTTTTGAAAGGTATAAAAAAGAAGTATGGACATGGGAAAGAAAGAGAGAGCTGATATGGTGCAATATTTATACAAAGGAGAAAGCCAAATTAATCAACAGAAAAAAGGCAGCCTCAAAGATATTCAAAGAGAAATACAACCAAAGGCATTCAGATATTGAAAATTTCACAATGGAAAAATAAGATCACAAGGAGGGAACACAGAGCAGAAGATTACTCAGGTAGTACAAAGACATGCGTCTAGAGGGTTTCTTCCCGGGTCTCCACTGAAAATTGACTCATTCCAAGTCAGACTTTCACGGTAAATAAATGTAAAAATAAAATAAAATAAATAAATAGTAGTTAAAAATTAGAAGCTGAAGTTATGGAATACTTGTGAAGTGAAGGATTTAGTGTAGAAAGTCTAACACAGGTTATATCACAGCATGATGGAACAACGAGTCTCCATAGAAACAAGAGGAGCAGGAGATATATAAAGAAGAAATATGGACATGGGAAAGAAAAAGAGATTTAATATGGTACAGTATTTATACAGAGGCGAAAGCAAAACTAATCACTATAAAAAGAGCAGCACTAAAGATATTTGAAAAGAAATACAGGCCAAGGCATCCAGACATGGAAATTGTTACAATACAAATAAATAAGAAAACAAAGAGGAAAAGTAGAAAAGAGGATTAGAAATGTCGAAGTTAAATAAATAAAAACTGATGTTATGGATTGTGAAGACTGGTAGAGATGTGTGAAGGCTGCCTGGTAGAGATGTGTGAAGGCTGCCAGCCTAGCTAGATAGAATTTTATAGATAATTCTATCATTTGTAAATATGAATGTAAACTACAGGCTTGTTGTCTTAAATGTAAAGAAATACTGTTACATGTGGAACTGGAAATAAATGTGACAACAGTGCACTCTATTCACCACAGTAAAGCATGTGGTGACCCTTTGAAGTAGCAGCGGTGCCGAAAAGTGTAGATGAGGAAATTCTTTCTAATTGCTAGATTTAAACATGCAAATGTATTTTTATTGCTCTGTTCCTGACCAGCTGCAAGAAAACAAAAGGGAGATGTTAAGAATGTAAATGTAGTTAATGTGTAGTTAGGGAACACCAGGAAAGTGTAAAAGATGATGTAATGTTTATCAGAACTGCAATAGCAATTTAAACAGAGAGAATCGGAAGGCATTATGCATTTTTGTCTCGAACATCCAACTCAGCACTGCCTTATGCTCTCTTTATGTAAGTAGTATGTTAGAACTATGTTTTCTCCTAGAAGTAGCTAGGAATTAGAAAGATTAGACTAAGTGTTTTTTCTGCTATGTCAGAACTGTACTACTGAATTATTTTAAGTATTTCTGTGTGATCTCTGAACTCTTGACTAGCACTGACTGTGCTGTAGAAAGTATTGTATTGTGCTTTTAATTATTTATTATTAAATATTTAAAAACTTTTTAGCTATGGCTAATTTGCGTAGAAATAAGTTAAGCTCTAAGAGTATGTCGCATGTATATAAGGATTCTGTACCGGGTCACTCTAATAAGCCTTGGGACTGTTTAGTCATACTACCAATTGGATAATAATATTGCACAGTAATAATTGGACACCTTTTTAAGGGCCTTTGAGTAGCTGGTAAATATTAGCTGAGTGGTGGCAAAAATTACTACTGTATAGTCTGGGTAAAAGGGGCACAGCTGGAGAACCTGTGCCAGCCTTCCCCAGAAGTGTCCGTGTGGTTGTGTAAACTCTTATCTTAAAGTGTGTGTGTGTGTGTGTGTGTGTGTGTGTGTGTGTGTGTGTGTGTGTGTGTGTGTGTGTGTGTGTGTGTGTGTCAGCTACCTGGGCAGGGACACGAAGCACTGGTTGGACAGAGAGGGTGCTGGAGATTTTAGCTTGCCCAGCTAGGCTGAGATCTGGACCCTATAGCTGTGCCAGTGGGGAGTCTTATTGGGGACCTGGGGAGCAAAGGAGCAAACAGCCCCAGACTGACTGTGATCTCTGTGTGCTCTTAAGGGAAATTGCACTCTACTGTGTGTATTTGTTATCCTTTCCTCATATATGAGACACCCTCCCTGGTGTTAGTGGTGAGGATTGAGGCTCCTTGATTGCTGGGCCAGGGTGTGGGTGTCACATATTAATTGGTGGCAGTGGTTGGGATATCCTCATATATTAATTGGTTGGCAAATACTAATTGTATTGTAGTGGTGTGGGTAGAGTGAATCCTGTAGCTTGTGTACAGTGAGCTTTGAAGGTGTTTTGTACTCTAAAACAGCCACGCACTGAATACTCAGAGTTCAGATCACAGTTGTTTTATTTCTTTTGTTAGCTTAGTTAGTCAGGGTGAGCAGGTAGCATGTCAGCAGAGGAGTATGGAAAGCTGACAAGGAGCCAGCTGGCGGAGATGTGCCAGGCTAGGGGACTGGTGCATGGAAACCTGACTAAGGCAGACCTGATTGCAGCCTTGGTTACAGCTGCATCAGAAAACAGAAACCAGCAGGACTATCAGACTGGCAGTGGAGATATAATTCCCTCAGAGAATGGACAGCTCAGCCTTTCTGCAGTGGACTTAAAAATCCAGCTGCAGCTAAAGAGACATGAGTTAGAGGCCAAGCATGTGGAATTAGAAGCAAATGAGAGACTGCGATGTTTGCAGGCTGAGGAGAATGAGAAACTGTTACGTCTGCAAACTGAGGAACAAGAGAGGCACAGGCAGCATGAGAAGGAGATGATGACCCATCGTCAGAGTCATGGAGGTAATGGGGAAGGGAGTAACTGGACCCCAGAAGCACAAAAGGTCAGTAAATTTCTTCTGCAGTTTAAAGAGGGGGATAATTTTGATAGTTTAATTCATATGTTTGAGAGGGTATGTAAACAGTATGAAGTTGACCAAGGGCTCTGGGTACGGTTCCTGATCCCCTTACTCCATGGTAAAGCTGTAACTGTTCTGTCCAAAATGTCTGACGCATGTTTTGATTGTACTGCTGTAAAGAAATGTCTTTTATAACTGTTTAAGCTAACAACTGAAATGTATAGGAAAATATTTCATGAGCATGGACGCAAGACAGATGAAAGTGTGTGTGAATATGTTGCTGAATTGAGCACTTATTTCAATAGGTGGGTGAGTGGATGTCAGGCCACTACTTTTGAAGGGCTGGCAGATCTTTTGATGAGGGGACAAGCCCTTAGCACTTTGCCTGAGGACATGAGGATCTGGTTAGCTGATAGACAATGTGCTACTTCAGATGATTTGAGGAAGAAGGGAGACCTATACCTAGCAAAAAGGGACCCCCAGTACTGCTCATGGGTCTAAAGGAACCCTTGGTGGGCAGCACAGACTGCCCCAACAGAATCTGCCAGTAGCAGAGGAAGCCACTAGTCCAGGTACACATCCAGGAGCTAGGGTTAAATGTTTTGAATGCAACCAGTGGGGCCATGTGGCATACAGGTGTCCACAGAGGCAAGATAGAGAACAAAATGTGAGAGAGCCAGTAAGTGTGAAAGACAAAATTCCAATAGTAGGTTGTCTTGCGACAACTGGGGTACCAAACTTCCATCCTGCAGATGTCCTGATAGGGAAGGATTTGGATGAAGCAGCACCATGGGCTTATGCAGTTACACACAGTGAGGCTAGGAGACAAGCATGTGGGTCTGGTAGCCCAGGGGAGACCCAGACAGACTGCATACTTGCAGCCAGGACTGGTGACGTGGTTACTTCAGGGAAGGAGCTGCTCTGTAGCAGTGTATTGATGGTCCCTTGGACAGAGAGACTGCAAAGGCAGAGGTGAGTAGTAGTTCCCAGGCTGACAGTGAGGCACCACTGTCAGAAGATGCCAGACTTCCTGTGGAAGGGGAGCTGGGAAGGGTTACAAGGAGAGAGTTGAGACAGGCTCAGCTCTCAGACCCTACATTGCAAGGCCTGAGGCAGGTAGCTAGGGAGGCACCTGATTCTCAAGGAAAGGGGGAATCTGTATACTGGGACAAAGGGTTACTATACAGAGAATGGACCCCTGAGGGAGGGCTAGAAGGTGAGAGAGTACAGCAGTTGGTAGTGCCTAGAGCCTACCGTCTGGCATTTCTAGCCATAGCCCATGATATTCCCTTTGCAGGTCATATGGGCATAAAATGTACAAAGAGGCATATTATGCAGAACTTCTATTGGCCTGGAATTTCCAGAGATGTAACAGGGTACTGCAGGACCTGTGAGCAGTACCAAAAGGTAGGCAAGGCAGGAGGCAAGGTGAGAGCAGCTTTAATGCCTTTGCTTGTGATTGAGGAGCCATTTCAGAGGGTAGCTATGGATATTGTGGGTCCTCTGAGTATCCCAAGTTCCACAGGGAAAAAGTATATCCTAGTGGTAGTGGATTATGCTACATGATACCCTGAGGCAGTGGCTTTGTCCTCCATTGAGGCAGAGAAAATGGCAAATGCTTTGTTAGAGATTTTCAGCAGGGTAGGTTTCCCAAAAGAAATACTGATTGACAGAGGTGCCAATTTCATGTCAGACCTGCTGGCTTGTCTGTGGAAGTCCTGTGGGGTGAAGCACATGAAGACCACCCCCTACCATCCCCAGACTAATGGTCTTGTTGAGAGGTTAAACTCTACAATCAAGTCTATGCTATGGGCATTTGCAGATTAGTTTAAGAGGGAGGGGGACAAATATTTGCCCCATCTGTTGTTTGCTTACAGAGAGGTCCCCAGGAATCCATAGGTTTTTCACCCTTTGCATTGCTGTATGGGCATAGGATGAGGGGACCTCTAGATTTAATTTGAGATGAGTGGGAAGGTGAGTGCAAGTCTCACAAGGAGTCTGTTGTGGCATATGTTCTAAACCTCAGGACAAGCCTCAGGGAACTCATGGGCTTGGCCCAGGAGAACCTGGCAGAAGCCCAACAACAGAAAAAGGTGTGGTATGACAGGAATGCTCAAGCTAGAAAGTATGCTGTGGGGCAGCAGGTAATGGTTCTCATTCCTGTCATATACATCAAGCTGCAAGCAGCTTGGGAGGGACCTTACAAGGTGGTAAGAAAGGTAAGTGATGTTAACTACATGGTGGAACTGCTAGGCGGATGGCAGGGGCACAAATTGTACCATGTTAACATGATGAAACCTTACCATGATAGGGAGGCCCTTGTGCTGAACATTTGCAGTGGATTGCAGGAGGAGTCTGAGGGAGATCTGAGGACTGATCTCCTCAGTGAGGCTTGGGCTGACACCTCAGTGGAAGGGGTAGCAATGTCCCAGCAGCTATCTCCTACCCAGGTTCTAGAAATCTGAGCAGTGTTGCAGGGATTTGGGGACATGTTCACTGGGAAACCAGGATGCACCCACCTGGTGCAGCACCAGGTGGATACAGGACTCAAAGACCTATTAGGCAGGCCCCTTATAGAGTGCCTGAGGGAGTCAAACAGACTCTGAGGGAGGAGGTACAGGAGAAGTTGGAACTAGGGGTGATTCAAGAGTCCAACAGTCCCTGGGCCTCCCCAGTGGTGCTGGTGCCAAAGAAGAATGGCAGCACCAGGTTCTTTGTGGACTACAGGAAATTAAATAGTCACACAGAGTCGGATGCTTACCCCATGCCTAGGACAGATGAGGCCCTAGAGCAGCTGGATAAGGATAAGTATCTTGCAACCATTGATCTTACCAAGGGTTACTGGCAGGTGCCCTTGACTCCCAGTGCTAGAGAGACGTCAGCCTTTATGACTCCTTTTGGCTTGTATGAGTTCACAAAGATGCCCTTTGGGATGAAGAATGCCCCAGCGACTTTCCAGAGGCTGGTAGATCGTATTCTAGCAGGAGCAGGAGGGTTTGCCATTGCTTACCTAGAGGATATTGCCATCTACAGCCATTCCTGGCCAGGGCACCTTCAGCATGTCAGGGAGGTGTTGGGCAGACTACAGAGGGCAGGGTTGACCATTAAGCCGAGCAAATGTCAGGTAGGTATGGCAGAGGTCTTCTACCTAAGACATAGAGTGGGGAGTGGTAAGATAAGGCCGGAACCTGCTAAAGTGGAACCATTCAGGCATGGTCTGCACCTGTTACTAAAAAGCAGGTGAGGGTATTTTTAGGGACAGCAGGGTACTACGGAAAGTTCGTCCCCAGTTATAGTGCCATAGCTGCTCCCCTCACAGACCTGACAAGGAAGAACAGGCCAGATAAAGTAGTGTGGATCCCAGCATGTGAGCAGGCATTCCAGAAGCTTAAAGAAGCTTTGGGAGGACCCCCTGTGTTAGCCAGTCCAGATTCCAGCAAAGAATTTGTTGTGCAGGTGGATGCTTCATACCATGGGGTCGGGGTTGTACTTAGCCAGATTTTGGGGAAGAGCACCCAGTTGTTTATTTAAGTTGTAGGCTACAACCCAGGGAGGAATGCTATACAGCTGTAGAAAAGGAATGTCTAGCCATAGTGTGGGCATTGCAGAAACTTCAGCCTTATCTGTATGGAAGGACATTCACTGTTATGACAGATCACAACCCCCTAAAATGGTTAAATAGAGCCAGTCAGCAAAGTGCCATGTTGCTAAGATGGAGCCTAGGATTGCAAGCATATGATATGCCAGTGCAGCACCGCAGTGGGAGTAGCAATGCCAATGCAGATGGGCTCTCAAGACAGGGAATATGGTAGGTACACTCAGATAGACCTAACCCTCTCAAGTGGCGTTTCTCAAGGGTCACTTGAAAAACTAGCTTGAGTTCTCTGGGGGGGGGAGAAGTGTGAAGACTGGTAGAGAAGGGTGAAGGCTGCCAGCCTAGCCAGATAGAATTTTATAGATAATGCTATCATTTGTAAACATCAATGTAAACTATAGGCTTGTTGTCTTAAATGTAAAGAAATACTGTTATATGTGGAACTGGAAATAAATGTGACAACAGTGCACTCTACTGACCAAAGTAAAGCATGTGGTGACCTTTTGAAGTAGCAGTGGTGCCGATAAGTCTAGAGGAAGAAATTCTTTCTATTGTTTTAACCAAGAGTTAAATTGCTAGATTTAAACATAACAAATATCATAGAAGGTCGAAACAACATTGCATGTAGAACAGCGGGTATGTTCCATTGTGAGATGTGTAACTATTGTAAACACATAGATATAGGCAACAAATTTACCATCAGAGACAGGAACTACACCTTGAGAAAGAAATTTAATTGTAACTCTAAAGGTGTAGTGTACTTAGCTTTATGCCAACTATGTCCAGCCTTCTATGTTGGAAAAACAGACAGAAGACTCCATGAGAGAATCTATGACCATGTATATGCAATTAGTAGGCATAAACAAGAGAATGCATTAGCGAAGCATTGTATGGAAAAACCTAACCACTTTTTTAAGTTTAAAGTTATTGAAAAAATACAAGATCAGGACAATTTGATGCACAACATGCTTAGAGGTGGTTCAAGTTCATTGAAGTTAGAAAAAATAGAACTTTTATGGCAATTACGTTTGGATGCATGTCGTCCACCAGGACTGAACAAAGTCTATTTGCTCACCTGTATACTTAAACTTAAAAATTGGTTATGTTAGGTGGTGTTTTTTCAGCTTTTATATTATAACATATTGGGTCATTAAACACATAGTAGCTTATTGGGTTTTTTTGTGTGTCCTAGAAGATAAGTGCTTATGAGTTGCACCCGAGGATTTAAATAGTGTTCACCTTGGTATTGATGACACTGGTTAAATTTGTGTCTGAACACTGCCCTTATGGAAAGGTATTCAGTACCATTGTTTTCATTTTTGAAGTTGTAACTGCATTTATTGATCTGTTATTAAAGATTCGGAAAGAATGTAGTATCACACAACCTTACACATTGGTCTCGGGGATCTAGTTGCACAATAGTCTTAGAGTAAATTATTTTGGCGGTTTCCATTTAACTTTCATTCACTGTATGGGGCGCTCCATCTCCGAACTTATGTTACAAAACATTATGGACATGAGGGGATGTAGCGCGACAGCGCTAGAGAATTGAGCTTACCTTTAGTAAACTAAGATCATCATAAAACTTGGGATGTAAGTGGAGCTTTGCCAGCACTTTATTTTATACATTCATATATAAGTACCAACGACATTTTAACATTAACATTTGTAGGTTCTTTACATATTATTGCACGTTGTTATAACACACTGTTCTAGAGTAATTGGTATACATATACACACATATATATGTAAATTTTTTGTTTTTCAGAAGTGAAGTATAGCCACAATATAACATATGATTGTGGTTAAACTTAATTTTTCTTGGCTGTTAGGTTTTGTTAATTCTGTTTTTGCACATTGCCGCTTTCACAGAGTTGAAGGCAGCCAACATTGTTTTGATCACATAGAGTTAATTGGGCTATATTTGTCATGTGACCACATACTTTGTATTTAAACTTTTTGTTTCATGCAGTGCACTTGTCTGAAGAAGTCTGTTTACACAAACAGACGAAAAGCGCTTAACTTTTGTACTTGCAGATATTTGTTTCTTGGTTCATTTGGATTATATTTACCACAGTATTGATTTTAAAGATACTGTTTTTATTAAATATTTGTATGTGGATGCTGTCATTGTTTCTGAGCCATTTTTTTTTTCGTTTTTACCTTTTGAAGTAGCAGTGATGCCGAAAAGTCTAGATGAAGAAATTCTTTCTATTGTTTTAACCAAGAGTTAAATTGCTAGATTTAAACATGCAAATGTATTTTTATTGCTCTGTTTCTGACCAGCTGCAAGATAACAAAAGGAAGATGTTAAGAATGGAAATGTAGTTAATGTGTAGGCTGGGAACACCATGAGAGTGTAAAAAGATGATGTAATGTTTATCAGAACTGCAATAGCAATTTAAACAGAGAGAATTAGAAGGCATTAAGTATTTTTGTCTTGAACATCCAACTCAGCACTGCCTTATGCTCTCTTTATGTACGTAGTGTGTTAGAAATCTGTTTTCTCCTAGAAGTAGCTAGGAATTAGAAAGATTAGACTAAGTGTTTTTCTGTTATGTCAGAACTGTACTACTGAATTATTTTAAGTATTTCTGTGTGATCTCTGAACTCTTGACTAGCACTGACTGTGTAGTAGAAAGTATTGACTTGTAGTTTTAATTATTTATTATTAAATATTTTAAAACCTTTTAACTGTGGCTGGTTTGTGTAGAGATAAGTTAAGCTCTAAGAGTACATTGCATGTATATAAGGATCCTGTACCAGGTCACTCTAATAAGCCTTGAGACTGTTTAGTCATACTATGAATTGGATAATAATATTGCACAGTAATAATTGGACACCCTTTTAAGGGCCTTTGAGTAGCTGGTAAATATTAGCTGAGTGGTGGCAGAAATTACTACTGTATAGTCTGGGTAAAAGGGGCACAGCTGGTGAACCTGTGCCAGCCTTCCCCAGAAGTGTCTGTGTGGTTGTGTAAACTCTTATCTTAAAGTGAGTGTGTGTGTCAGCTACTTGGGCAGGGACATGAAGCACTGGTTGGACAGAGAGGGTGCTGGAAATTTTAGCTTGCCCAGCTAGGCTGAGATCTGGACCCTATAGCTGTGCCAGTGGGGAGTCTTACTGGGGACCTGGGGAGCAAAGGAATGACCAGCCCCAGACTGACTGTGATCTCTGTGTGCTCTTAAGGGAAATTGAACTTTACTGTGTGTATTGGTTATCCTTTCCTCAAATATGAGACGCCCTCTCTGGTGTTAGTGGTGAGGATTGAGGCTCTTTGATTGCTGGGCTAGGGCATGGGCATCACATGGATTACCTGTGAAGTGAATGATTTAGTGTATAAAATTTAACTCAGATAACATCACAGTAGGATAGACCAATGGACACCCAAATTAAGAAGAAACCAGTAGAGAGGGAACCATCTGATCAGTTTCCATATGAAGATACTTTGAAGCCTTCCACAAGAAACCGGTACAAACATTCAGTTGAAGTTGGACAGTAAGGGAAAGAACAGGAAACTGTGGCAGCTCTGATGCAGTCAATGTCATGGAGTGACAGGCCAGTGAGTTCCCATATGAAAGAGCAACGGATAACACAGGATGAAACTGAAGAGAATGTGGCACATGAAGATCCTTTGGAGATTTTTATAGAATGCCTGCAGGAAATGGAGAACAAAGAATGTGCCCTCAGTTTAGAAGAAAATGATCTAAGAGAAGAGTTGCTTGATTTAAGGAGAAGCACAGACATATCAAGATCAATTAAATAAAGAAATGGTGGGAGGGTGGCCTAATGGTTAAGGTGTTTGCCTTACAAACACAAGGTGCATGGTTTGAGTCTCACAAGGGATAATTGGCTAGGCTTAAAATGGCTCACAAGGGCAGTTAGCTTAGTACCAATCTATGAACCTATGAACCTCTGACTATAGAAGGTCAATAAAACCCAAAAAGTTAGAAGTTTGATAAAACAAATGAACACTATAATTAAGACTGTCCATAGAGAGTCATACAATATAACAGAAGTAAATAAAATATATTACCGTGCAGCTAAATTAATAACAGATAAAGTCTTACCACAAAAACATAGGGTAGTAAGGGAAAGGAGGGAGAGAAATCAAATGCCATCCTGGAAGTATTGAATAGAGAAAACTATAATGCAATTAAGACAAGAAGTGTCACTGTTAGAACAGTATACAAGAGGGAATAGATTAACAAAAAATACTCAGAAAGATAGACGTGATAAAAGCAGCACACCATATTATAACAGATCAGGATCTATCATGCACTATCAGAAATAATAAACTAAAAATATCAGCACAAGCAGAAAAGCTTAGAAATTATGTAGATAAATATAAAGGAGAAGTACAAAATAAGAAATGTATTGATGACCCAAAAATGTTTTATAGAAAATTGGGAAACAAGCAAAAAGAACTGAAACACTACCAAAAAAAGGATACATTTTAGAGAAATATCTATGAAGATCCTGTGGAACATAGCAAAGATGCTGAATAGATAGAAGTTGTTAAATAAAGAATAAGATGTTCAAATGTACAGGATATGAAATGGAATGAAGTAACAGCCAGAGACTGAAACAAAGTTAAGAAAAGCTCCTAAATGGAAAACCCCAGGCCCAGATGCAGTACTTAACTATTGGCTAAAAGTACTAACATCTTTGCATGAAGATTTAGCCATGAGTAAGAAATATTTACATGTGCATCTAGAACAGACACCAGCCTGGTTAATGACAGGAAAAACAATGCCCCTACTTAAGAGTGAACCTGCAAGCTGCCCTAAAAACTATAGACCAATAGCTTGCCTTCCAATGATGTATAAACTATACATTGGAATTGATGCTGACAGAGTTTATAGTCATTTAAAAGAAAACTCAATTATGGCAATAGAAAAAAGGGTAATAAAAGAAAGTCATATGAAACAAAGGATCATTAATAAAGCCATAATGGAGAACTGTAAAAAAGGGAAACATCTAAGTCTGGCTGAATAAAGCCATAATGGAGAACTGTAAACAAGGGAAGAATCTATTGCATGAATAGACTACAAAAGCATTTGACAGTATCCCATATTCATGGATAAAAGAGTGCTTAAAATATATAAGATACATACTGCACCAATTGATTACATTACAGTGACCATGAAACAGTGGCAAGCCACTTTGCAGTTAAGACTTGATGAAGGACAAATGATTATTCCAGGGATAAGAATTCAAAGGGGGATATTCCAGGGTGACTCTCTGTCATCTCTGCTCTTTTGTCTTGCCCTTAAACCATTAAGCTGTCTGCTTAACAGATTAGGTCATGGCTACAATTTGGTGCCCAGAAAACAACAAAATGTAAAGACTTTTCATCTTCTTTTCGTAAATTATTTAAAACTGTATAGTTCATCAAATGCGAGACTGAAAGCACAGCTGCAAGTGGTCAAAACTTTTTCAGATAATATAAGAATGTCATTTGGTCTTGATAAATGTGAAAAAGCAACCTTTAAAGCAGGAAAACTGCATCACCAAGAAAACATCAGCTTGGGACAGGACTGTGATATAAAAGAACTTGAGCAAGAAGGGGTGTATAAATATTTGGGAACTAATGAAGGATCAACAATAAAACATGAGCAAATGTGAAAAGATCTAGTAAGGAATAATTTAAAAGACTTAAATTAATACTGAAAACAGCATTGACATCTAGGAACAAAGTCCAAGCTATAAACCAATTTGCTCTTCCTGTCCTAACTTACAGTTTTGGAGTGATTGACTGGCCCCAAAAGGTGTTGGAGAGATTAAACAGGCAAACAAGAAGAATACTTCCTGCTTAACAAATGACTTATAAAAATGAATACATAACAAGATTATATATTCTCCGTTCTGAAGGAGATATGGGCCTGCTCAAAATTGATTACATGTATAGATCTGCAGTCACGGGACTGCATACATATCTTCTGACCTCATAAGACCCAAATGAAGTGAAAGTTTTGAAACAGGAGGAGAATAAGTCTAAGATGACTTCCCTAGTTAGTTTAGCAGAGGCATATTAGCATCAATTGGGAATGGAAATCAAATCAGAAGTAGATAAAAATCAAGCAGAAACTGAATGTGCCAAAAAAAGAAAGAAAGAATATTAGGTGAAGGATCAGATGAGAAGGCAAGAAATGTGGAAAATGCATAAATATAGTTACAAGTATAGAAAACTCTTGGAACAAACTCATGTTGATCAGGATTGAATGCGGGAATGGTTAAGGAGTGGTGAATTTAAAGAAATTAATTTAAGAATTTAAAAGAAGAAAGGTAATGTTTCCCAAGATAGTGGACTACATACACATTGGTTTACAAAGTTCATTGAACATGTGGGCGAAACAGACAAATGTAGGTTTTGTAAAACAGAATTGGAAACTGTCACACATATTGCTGCTGGTTGTAATATATTAATGGCAGAAGGACTGTATACTGAAAGACATAATAATGTGGCAAGACTGTTGCACTGAGGATTGTGCAACCATTATGATACTGAAGTGGCTGTAAAACACTGGAAACATGAGCCACAAAGCATTGTAGAAAATGATGAATTTATATCACTTGGGATCATCCATTACCAACAGCTCAACTAACAGATGTGAGAAAAACAGATATAGCAGTCAGGTCATTGAAATAGCTACACCCAGTGACTACAGTGTCTTAAATACAGAGAAACACAAAGTCATAAAATACCAGGACCTGCAGGCAGAAACAAGGGCACTGTGGAAGAAAGATACCCAGACAGTTCCAGTAGTAGCACGAGGAACAGGTCTTATAAAAAAGAATTTACAATTGTACTTATACTTAGATATATTACCGATACATGCAACTCTATATGAATTTTAGTAGGAGCCATTACTGGGCACATTGCGGGTGCTGCAAAGAGCACTTTTGGCTAACATCAAAAGTTGAAACTATATTAATTTCATGGACTTTAATCATACTTTGACATAGGAATGTGGTCCATTCCCATCATGGTAATAAAAACCTAAAAGACTTAGAGAAATTAAAAAATTGAAGAACTGTGTGAATTCCTTAAGATGGACTAAATATTCATTGTGATGTTTAGCGGATGAATTTAGCATTGCAATTATTTTCCTACAGGTGTCAAGAGTGTTTGCCATGTCACACATTGTACATGAATGACCTATGGCAATGTTGAGCTTGTATGCTTTACAGGCAGTGTACACAGCTTCTGGAAACAGGGCTTGAATTCTTGCCTGCACACCATTAAAATGGCCAGACATGCTGCTTCCTCTGTCATAGCCTTGTTCTCACAATAGCTCCTTGTCCACACTGCATGCTGTGAGCCTCTGTAGGAAGAAGTCAGCTAAGGCTTTTCCTATGGTGTCATGTACTTCCACAGATTCAGTGAAGTCTTCACAGATTTCTATATTTCTGTCACTTCTACGAACATAACGTAGAGCCAGAGTCAATTGCTCCTTATGGGAGATGTCAGTTGTTCCATCAGCAATTAAACTTTGCCTCTTTAACTCTACTCAAAAATTTTCTCTGGATCTGTAACCCAATAAGATTTTGAATTTGTGCCAAAGTGTACAGTGCATTTCACAGACCCTCACTTAAATGGTCATCTAGTCCAGAGTCCACTTCTGCCATGCATTCAAACAATGCTTTAAAGTTTCTTGTGCTAGTCAAGTGAAGTGTCAAATTCTGTCTTCCACAGAGAAGAATTATCTGCACAATACGTCTCAAGGCATGAAGTGCGCATTCCTGCAACTTCTCATCTTTCTGTGCACTGCACTGATAAGCTGTTTGCAGTTGGCCAGACTTTTCAAATACATTTCCATGGCCCTTTGACTTGCTATGTTGTTCAAGAATCTTCCTTGCATTAGACCAATCAGTCACAGGCGTGGAGACCAACACACACACTCTCTAGCTGTGTTGAAGACAAAGCATGGAACACAGAAGGCCCCATCTAAACTCTGTGAAAATGGAATTCATGCAGAAGTTGTGGACTGAATCTTCTGTTTTGCTGGCTACCAGAATACCCCATGAAATGTTTAGGGAACTGAAAGCCTTCATGGGGTAGTCACCGCATGGTCAAGATGGTCTTTTTGCTGATATCTGTAAGATGACCATGTTTGTATAAGCCAGTGTCAATACCTTTTATGACATCATTCATGCTGTTACAAACTGCAGTGTGGGTGTTAGAATGTTTGGAGAGTTGCACATGTCCTGCTGCAGTACTTGTGTAGTCCACCATCGATCTTGCTCAAGGATATCGCACTTCCCTTTATCAAATTCTGTCTTGGTCTCCAACTCAATCACATCAATGCTATAATAGGTGGTACTGAATACAGCACAGGCTTCCTCACATTCAGAAGCTCCAGATGAAGCCACTGCTACTGATTCTTGACTCACAGAATCAGCTGGAAGAAAGCTGTTTGGACTTTGAGGACCTGCAGCTGATTCTTCAGGAACATCCATTTGTGCAACTCCTCTCATCGGTACTTTCACATTATTACAATGACTAAAAAGAAAGGGGAAAGTTAGTCAGAATGATTGCTGCAATGTATTAAGAGAAGTGTTGCCAAAAGAGCTTATAATAAGGCAGTGTGTGATGATGCATAATCTACACTGCTGTGTAGAATGCCTTACCCTATCGCAAGTTGTCCTTCACCCAGTTCTGCTGCTGCCACAAGCACTGATGGTTCCATGACATGCCTAAAAACTCAGCTCTCCTGCTGCCACAGGCACTGACGGTTCCATGACATGCCTACAGCACCCAGCTGTGCTGCTGCCGCAGACAATGTTGGTTCCATGACATGCCCCTGATGGTTCCATGACATGCCTACAACACCCAACTCTGATGCTGCCACAAGCACTAATAGTTCCATGACATGCCTACAGCACCCAGCTCTGCTTCTGCCAGAGACACTGATGGATGTTCATCGTGTTACACTGCTGCAGTCATCACACTTGGGTTATCCTGCAGTCAGGCAGTACCGCAGTTGGCCAGAGTTCCAAAGTCTTGGTCTGGCGTCGGTTGCTGTCGCTTCTTCCCTGACGTCAGTGCGTCAGAGGTATATAAGAGGCATCTGACGCCATTTTCTTCAGTCTTTCTTGCCATGCGGTGCCCGAAGCAGAAGCAGTTCGCAAGTGCTGGTTGGCCAACTCCTGAGATTTTCAAATCGAATTTCAGACCAAAGTCTTCAATAAAGCTAAGTACCCCATTGGGGAACCTTTTCTTGCCTCAGTCCGATGTCAAAAAAAGTTAACAATTGCATTTCTTGTGGG
Source organism: Protopterus annectens (assembly GCF_019279795.1). Classification (NCBI taxonomy): domain Eukaryota; kingdom Metazoa; phylum Chordata; order Ceratodontiformes; family Protopteridae; genus Protopterus; species Protopterus annectens. Next base: position 340,378,320 of record NC_056740.1, on the reverse strand, counting down.
AAGCAAATACCTCATAAGGACTTTCATTCTTATTGTATTCCTTGCCTAGGCCCAGACCACGACATCACAGGTTGTCGGTTTTGTGCTAGGTTTAACAAACGAACTATTAAACGTCGGTTTGATTTCGCCCGACATTATTTTGGTAGGAAATTTAATTATCCCATGCCGTCGGAGCAACTGACGACTGGAATGCATAAAAAACGCAAAGATAAGGACAGGCAGCCGAGACTCAAACCAGACTCCGAGGCCTCTGCTAGGCCAGTCGCCGGTTCTCCGGTTTTCAGTGAGGCGCCTACGCAGCCCCTGATGACTGCTGATTTAGAAGCCCAGGTGACATCCGATTCCCAAGCGGAGATTGCTAGGCCTCCACAACCTTTATCTTTAGGCCCTTCCGACTCCATGGCTGAAGGAGATTCCGGTGCAGTTGAAACGCCTTCAGTTGCAGAAGGTGTCTTCAGGCCGACTACACTCACTATTAAATCCTATGCAAAGCTGAAAACTCCTTTAAAAGGAAAGAAGACTGTACAAAAGTCTCCAATACAAGGCCCCATGCCTAAGAAACAGATGCTTAAGATGGCTGAAGACTTAATTACCCTAATCAGGGGTTCCCATCCCCCTTCTGATAAAAGGCCTAGACAGGAGGAGGACTACGCTTCCTCTGAGCAGGTTTCAATTTCCTCAGATTCTTCTGAGGAACAGGAATACTCTTTTCCCCCTTATGAAGATTCTGATGCTGAAGAGTCTATTCCTTCAGCATCTCCCTCAGAAGACTACTCTTTTGGGGAAACTTTACATACCATGAGGGAACATTTCCACTGGGAAGGCCAGGATTACTCTGATTCTAAGAAAAGGCTCTGAGAGTTCCTTTTACTACCCCAGCACAGACCACTTGCTATTCCACCCGTGTTAGACATTGTGGATGATGTTTATTCAGAATCTAGCCTTAACCCAGATTCACTACCTCCTGCACCAGCCAAACCAGACAGATATTACAGAGTCCCTGACTCACACAAATTCCTATATAAAAGCCCTGTTGCTGACCCAGAAACCATTTCCCAGGGTCCCAAAGGGGTTAAGGCCTCTACTGCTAAAAATCCTGTACCCTCTGAAAGGGATTCTAGAGCACTAGACAGATGGGGAAAGAAAGTATATACCTCAGCTACTCTAGCTATGAGGGCCTTAAATTGCCAGTTTCACATGCTGAAATATCAACAATATTTGATGTCTCAATTAAAACAAAAAACGATCACACATACAGAGCAGCCTGATTACAAGGAAATGCAAGATTTGTTGCATGCAGCTGAACAAGTGGGAAAACATACTTTGCAATGTGGATTTGATTTATTGGAAGCTTCTTGTAGAGCAGCAGTGACAGGGTCTGTCATACGTAGGCATGCTTGGTTAAAAGAACAAACTTTACCTGATCATGTTAAAGCAAAGTTATTGGATGCACCTTTACAGCAGGATGTTTTATTTGGTGTAAAAGGAGAAGAGGTTTTAAAGAAAATGGAGGATAAGGCAAAATCTATGCAGACGGTCAAGGATTTTTTACAGGTTCAACCCCCTCGTTTCAGCAGAAATTGGCCAACCAAAAACTGGTCCTTTCCAGCTTCTGACAGACCACAGAGGGGCAAATACAGATGCCCAAGGGGCAGAGGTCAGTCACAAGGCTCTTACAAGCCTTGACAATGAGGTGCCACAACCCAGAAAGGAGGAGAAGACAGGTCTCAAACTATCAGAAGACAAACACAATGACTTAACCCTCAGACTGCCAAGCAAATCCCTCTTGGCAGCTCCCTTGGGAGGAAAACTAGCACTTTTTGCAGACAACTGGCACATCATCACAAAAGACAAATGGGTCCTAAATATTGTATCTCAAGGATACAGATTCCACTTTCACATTTTACCAAGGATAAAAGGAATGCCAAACCTGCCACCAAATCAATGGGCAGAGGCTCATAAACAAATTACAGCTCTCATGGACATGAGAGCCATTCAACAGGTTCCTACACAGGAGCAAGGACAAGGATTTTACTCAAGACTCTTTCTAGTTCCCCAAAAGGACAAACCCTGGAGACCCATTCTGGACCTCTTAATTCTAAACACATATCTGGAAGTACCCAAATTCAAGATGCTAACACTACAGCAACTTCTTCCCATACTGGGCAAAAAGGCTTGGCTAGTAACGTTGGACCTCAAGGAGGCATACCTGCATGTCCCTATCAGACAAAATTGCAGAAGATACCTCCAATTTATAGCAGGTTCAACCCATTACCAATTCTCTGCACTGCCCTTTGGCTTATCTACTGCGCCCAGGGTCTTCACAAAATGCCTGGCACCAGTAATTGCATACTGCAGACAAAGAGGAATTCAAATATATCCATACCTGGACGACTGCCTTATTCAAGCAGAAAGCAAGGACATTCTTTTAAAGCATCTGGGATTTTTCAAAAACCTATTAAGTTGCCTAGGGTACACAGTAAACGAAAAGAAGTCAAAACTAGTGCCCTCACAAGACATAATATTCCTGGGTGCCAGCTTAAATACAACGGCCCAGATGGCTTATCTCACGCCAGACAAGCAAGGACAACTGACTCAGTACTTCAAAATGATGGCAACAAAGACCCAACTCCCTGCAAGAAAAATTCTGCAGGCCTTGGGATTCATGACATCTTGCATACTACTAATACCATATGCAAAACTGCATATGAGAAAATTACACTGGTACCTGAAAAGCGTACGGACTCAACACAGCCACAGCTTGGAAACAATAATACCACTCATTCCCTGCCTTCAACAGGAGTTTCTATGGTGGGATCAGGCATGTCACCTCAACAAGGGTCAGCCTTTTACCTTACCTACAGCCAGGCAAACTATAACAACAGATGCATCGGATTATGCCTGGGGAGCACACATGGCAGGACAGTGTATTCAGGGCAAATGGTCTGCAGATCAAAGGCATCTACATATCAATCAAAAAGAGATGCTAGCTGTACAAAATGCCCTAACAGCTTTCAAGGACCTCCTACATCCAGGACAACTCCTAATAAAGATGGACAACACCACAGTGATGTGGTACATAAACAAGCAAGGGGGCACACATTCCTACCCCCTATGCAGGCAAGCAATGACCTTGTGGAACACAGCACTGACCTACCAAGTTCAACTACAAGCACAATTCCTGCCAGGAAAGAAAAACACATTGGCTGACGATCTAAGCAGAAACATCATAGATCCTCATGAGTGGAAACTAGATCCACATGTATTCACAATGATAACTCAAACATGGGGGAGCCCAGACATAGATCTGTTTGTCTCCCCCCAAAACTACCAACTACAGAAATTTTGCACAAGGACATACCACACACTAGCTTGGAAAGTGGACGCCCTCTCATTCAGTTGGAAAACATTAACAGTGTATGCCTTTCCTCCACTGCCTCTTCTGGCAAAGGTGCTGCTGAAAGCCAGATTAGAGAGGCCACAAATGATACTCATTGCTCCAGACTGGCCACGCCAACACTGGTATCCAATACTAAGGAACATGGCTCAAGGCCCACCATGGATTTTACCTCATATCCCTCACCTGCTCACTCAGCAAAACAATCAGATTCTACACAGCCAGCTCAAGACTTTAAATCTGGCTGCATGGCAAATTACCTAAACAACCAGTCAACACTTCTCTCTAAAGCTGTTATGGATGTCATTCTGGAGGCCAGGAGGCCCAGCACCAAGAAAGCCTATTCAGACAAATGGAAAAGATTCTGCGCCTGGAACCAGGCTAAAGGCCAAAATCCCCTTGTCCCAAATATTTCTCAGATTCTACAATATTTAACTGAGATGTTGCACAAAGGACTTTCCTTTTCATCTATTAAGATCCATGCCTCAGCTATTTCAGCTCAATACAACACGGATCCTCCTATATTTTCACATCCATTACTAAGACAGTACCTCAGAGGGGCTAAGAACATAAGACCGCCCCGGAGAGCACCAACACCAACTTGGGATCTCAACTTTGTTTTGGAAAAACTTACACTACCGCCCTTTGAACCAGCTTTTACAGCTGATTTACAGTTTCTATCATGGAAAACTGCCCTGCTGCTAGCAGTAACTTCAGCACGAAGAGTCTCAGAGCTACAGGCACTAATGGCAGTGGAGCCTTTCCTCATTTTTCATCAAGACAGAGTCACTTTATGAACTAACCCTTCCTTTATGCCAAAGGTGGTATCCAGTGTGGCCCTAAACCAAACCATTCATTTGCCCACCTTTTATCCAAACCCCCAGAACAAAGGGGAAAGGTTCCTACACTCTTTGGACATTCACAGGCAATTACATTACTACTTGGATAAAACTAAGGCTTTCAGAAAATCTGACCAGCTCTTTGTATCCTATGCTGCAGGATCACAAGGAAATGCTATCTCAAAACAGACCATTTTAAAATGGATAGGACATTGTATCCATTTTTGCTACACACACCATGGGAAACCTGTACCTGGTAACATTAGGCCCCATTCCACCAGGGCTACAGCAACATCAACAGCCTTCCTCAGAGGGGTACCAACCAAGGATATTTTGGAGGCTGCAACTTGGAATTCAGTGCACACCTTCACCAAGCACTATCACTTACCTCTATACTCTAAAACCAGAGCTGGCTTTGCCACGGCAGTTCTGCAGGGCCTACTAGCTTCTCCAAACCCTGTTTAGTTCCACCACCCATCCTTACTTTGGGATTCAACCCAAGTGTGATGACTGCAGCAGTGTAACACGATGAACATAGTACAGTTTTGTACCTACCATAAATGTAGATGTTCAAGTGTTCACACTGCTGCAGTCCAGGTTACCCTCCCTCCATCCCCTCTGACCTAGCTGAACTTTTCTATACCATTCTATCCTGTACAACCTTTGTGGTGTATTTGCTTGTAACTGAAGATATTCCTTTTATTCCTTTTATATGTTTTATTAGCAATATGTATTGCCTACCTACTTGGGGGCACCTGACATCTGGGGCAAGAAAAAACGAAGAAAATTGCGTTGGATGCCTCTTATATACCCCTGACGCACTGACGTCAGGGAAGAAGCGACAGCAACTGACACCGGACCAAGACTTTGGAACTCTGGCCGACTGCGGGACCACCTGATGGCAGGATAACCCAAGTGTGATGACTGCAGCAGTGTGAACACTCGAACATCTACATTTATGGTAGGTACAAAACTGTACATTCCATGACATTCCTACAACACCCAGCTCAGCTGCTGCCACAGGCACTGATGGTTCCATGACATGCCTAAAACACCCAGCTCTTCTGCTCTTAAAGGCACTGGCAGTTCCATGACATGCCTACAACACCCAGCTGTGCTACTGCCATGGGCAATGATGGCTCCATGACATGCCTAAAACACCCAGCTCTCCTGCTGCCACAGCACTGATGGTTCCATGACATGCCTACAGCACCCACCTCTGCTGCTGCCACAGGCACTGACGGTTCCATGACATGCTACAGCACCAAGGTCTCCTGCTGCCACAGGCACTGACAGTTCCATGACATGCCTAAAACACCCAGCTCTGCTACTGCCATGGGCACTGATGGCTCCATGACATGCCTAAAACAACCAGCTCTCCTGCTGCCACAGCACTGATGGTTCCATGACATGCTACAGCACCCAGCTCTGCTGCTGCCATAGGCACTGATGGCTCCATGACATGCCTACAAAACCCAGCTCTGCTGCTGCCACAAGCACTGATGGCTCCATGACATGCCTACAGCACCCAGCTCTGCTGCTGCAACGGACACTGATGGTTCCATGTCATGCCTAAAACACCCAGCTCTGCTGCTGTCACAGACACTGATGGTTCCATGACATGCCTACAGCACCCACCTCTGCTGCTGCAACAGGCACTGACGGTTCCATGACATGCCTGCAGCACCCAGCTCTGCTGCTGCCACAAGCCCTGACGGTTCCATGACATGCCTAAAATGGGTCACTGCTGAATTATCGAAAACACAATCCATTAAATTGTGTTTCCGATAATTCAGTTTAGTGAAAGTGCATCTTGTCGAAAGTGCAAACTATCGACTATGCACTTTCGCTAAACCCAAAATAACCACAAAAAGCAAAACAAATAAAAAAAAAAAAACCATTAAACATTGCTATGCAGGGGGGCAAGCCCCCTTGTGCTCCCCACACACCCCCTACTTTATTATTCTCACTCCGAGATAGCACTACAGTGGGGAAAAGGGAATATCCCCTTATAGGTTCATAAATCAGTACTAGGCTAACTGCCCCTGTGAGCCATTTTAAGCCTAGCCAGTTATTCCCTGTGAGACTCAAACCCTGTACCTTGTGTTTGTAAGGCAAGCCCCTTAACCATTAGGCCACCCTCCCACTGTAGCATGATGTCAGCAATAGTTCCTGTTAGTTGTAAATCAACAGTATACATTGATTTACAACTAACAATGCATGCAAACTGCATGCTTTCTTTGTGTTTTCTATTTAGTGAAAGTGCATTTAGACAAAATGCACTTTCGCTAAATTGTGATTGCCGAAACACAAATTCGCTAATTTTTGTTTTGACAATCTAACAAGGACCCCCCAAAACACCCTGCTCTGCTGCTACAAGCACTGATGGTTCCATGACGTGCCTACAGCATCCAGCTCTGCTGCTGCCACAAGCACTGATGGTTCCATGACATGCCTTCAACACCCAGATCTGCTGCTGCCACAGGCACTGATGGTTCCATGACATGCCTAAAACACCCAGCTCTGCTGCTGCCACAGGCACTGATGGTTCCATGACATGCTACAACACCCAGCTCTGCTGCTGCCACAGGCACTGATGGTTCCATTACATGTCTAAAAACCCAGCTCTGCTGCTGCCACAGGCACTGATGGTTCCATTACATGTCTAAAAACCCAGCTCTGCTGCTGCCACAGGCACTGATAGTTTCATGACGTGCCTACAGCACCAGCTCTGCTGCTTTCACAGGCACTGACTTTTTCATTACATGCCTGCAACACCCAGCTCTGCTGCTGCCATGGGCAGTGATGGTTCCATGACATGCCTAAAACACCCAGCTCTCCTGCTGCCACAGGCACTGACAGTTCCATGACATGCCTAAAACAAATAATCTTATCACTTCTGAATGAAGAGAGGACTATTGTAGTTTTCCACACTCAAAAAAAAAACTTGCGCAATATTGTACTGTCCATCTAAAACCACTGCATGTACCACAGGATCCAGCTTGCCTACTGAAAATAATCCACTTAGTAAACATCATCATCATCATCAGCCCCCTTTTTCCCATTTTTCTACATGGAGTCGGGGTATTGTGCTAACTGTCACCAACTCTCTCGATTCAGTCCCACACTCCTGCCTCCTTCAACACTCATGCCTGACTGTCATATATCTTCTTTCACACAATCCATCCACCTCTTTGCTGGATGTCCTCACTTCCTCTTACCTTCTTCCTTTCTGTCCCAAATCTTCCTCATCAGATTGTCTTCTGCTTTTCTACACATGTGCCCAAACCACTGTAATCTGTTCTCTTTTATCTTTTCTGCAATTGGAGCTACTTTGGCTTCTGCTCTTATGTCCTCATTTCTTCATCTGTCCCACAGTGTGCATCCTACCACCCTTCTCAGGCATTTCATTTCCATCACCTGTAGCTTCTTCAACTGTTGTGCCTTTACTGCCCAGGTTTCTGTACCACACAGTAGTACTGGTCGCACCACTGTCTTGTACAACTTACTTTTCAACTTCATTAGCATTCTTCATTCATAGACTACACCTGATACTCTATGCCAGTTGGCTGCAGCCCCTCTGATTCTAGCTTTGACCTCTTCATTCAGACTACCCTTCTCCTCAACCACCCCTCCCAGATACTTGAAGCTGTTTACCTGTTCCACTATCTTCCCTTCTATCTGTATTCTCAGCTTCTTCTGATTTCCCCATTTTGCTGCCATTACCATGTCTTAGCTGTGCTTAGTTTTGTCCCATGTGCCTTCAGATTTGCATTCCATTCTCCTATCCTTTGCCAAAGATCTAGTTCATAGTCTGCCTGTACTGCCACATCATCTGCATACAACTTTGTTGATCTGTCCCCTCCAACTTGTTTGCTAATGTAGTCCATCACCAGATTGAACAGCAGTGGGCTCAGAGCTGAACTTTGGTGTACACCCACATCCAATGGGAACCCCTCTATGAGGCTGAACACTGTTTGTACTTGAGTCTCTGGTCCTTGTACATAGCTTGCACTAATTCTACCAATGTTTCTGGGACTACAGACCACCGCAGTACTGCCCAGAACAGCTTTCTTGGGACTTTTGTCATATGCTTTCTCCAAATCTAGGAAAGCCCAATTGGAATCTCTCCTTATCTTAGTATACGCTGCTGCAGAATACATGGCTAAAGCAATCACATGGTTACGCAGTAAAATAAGTACAAAGATGTTACCAGCCTGATGCTGCCTTACTCATTACATAGAATATAAGCAGCCCTATAATTCTCCCATCAAAAAGAGCTGCCTACATAATGCAGAGGCAATGATGAATTATGCATGACAAGCACAGCAAAGCCAAGGAGACCAACTGCCCAGTTTTCCAGGAAATTCCCGGTTTGGAAGTCTCTGTCTCGCAATCCAAAACATTGTCTTTGGGACACAGAAATGTCCCAGGTTAGTCCGTTCAGTCTGAATGGTAACCTGGCTTCCTGGGGTGGCCAGTCCCCCTGCTTTCCCTTCCTAAGCAACTCTGGGGACTTTGCAATTTTTCGGCGATGCCATTGGGTATGGGGTAATTTCAAATGCCTTATCCCTAGCAGGAGCCTTCCAGGCCCTGCTGCCATCCCTCAGTCGCTCCCTCAAGGACTTCCACTGTGGGGGGCTCTGCCTGACCCCATTCATCCAGGCAGGAACTCTCCAGGCCCCGGACCCATCTGCCCGGTGCTCCCTAAGCAACTTCTGTCAGGGCCAACTCCTACAGGCCTCCTCTTTGACCTGGCCAAGAGGCCTTCCCCGGCCATGCCCCCCCCCCCCATGTTGGGAGACTCCTCCACCTCCATGTCAACTGCAGGCTGCCAAATCATACCAGATCGCTTATGCCCTCGGACCCTCTCAGGGGAGCTTCCCTCCAATCCCTATATGCCCCTCCAGAACTCATCTCAGCCACTGAAGGGCAGACCCACTCTCATGAAGGGTTCGGGGTCCCACTGCTTTCCCATCTAGAGCAGCTCTGGGGACTTTGAGATTTTAAAGGATGCCGTCTGTTATGGGGTGAAGTTGAATGCCTTCGTCCCTGGCAGGAGCTCTCCAGGCCCCTCTGTTGTGCACCCTGGTGCTTCTTCAAGGACGTCCATCATGGGGGGAGCTGCCTGACCTCCGTTACTCAGGCAGGAGCTCTCCAGGCCCTGCCACTGTCCATCAGTTGCTCCCTTAAGGACTTCTGTTATGGGGGGCTGTGCCTGACCCCACTCTCCCAGGCAGGAGCTCTCCAGGCCCCACTGCTGTCTGCCCCAGCACTCCCTTAAGGACTTCCATTGTGGGGAGCTCTGCTTGACCCCCCCCCCGCATCACTCAGGCAGGAGCTCAGCCAGCCCTGCCACTATCTGCCTCGCTCCCCTTCCAGACTTCTGTCCTATAGGGGGCATGGTCCATACCCCCCACCCAGGTGGGAGCTGTTCTGTCCCAGTCACTTTCTACCTCTCTCTCCCTTCCAGACTTCCATCAGGATAGATCCTCTCCAGGCTTCCACTTCTACCCAGGAGAGAGAGAGCTCTTTTACAGCGTTACTTACTGTATCTCCTGACTGCTGCCAAATCATGCAGTGTTGTGCATGCTCTTGGAGCCTCTCAGGGGAACTTCCCAGCCTCATGGAACTCTGCTGGGCCATGAAACCTCTGACAGTCCCTCATGCAGACTTCTGTGACACTGGTTCTCCTCTTTGACTTGCACCTAGGGCTTTCAAACTCATATGAGAGATGGCTCTTGTCCCCCCCATCTGTGAACTTTCTGTGGCACAGCTCAGTCTCTCTCCCCCATGGTTCCAGGTCCCAACAAATATACATCACTTTGAGCCTCCTGGCATGTGGCCTCTTGCCTCCTGGGAGGTGCCATTCAAAGAGTGGCATCCCCACAGTGCCGGGTGAAGGACGGGAGGCCAACCTTCATGCCCCAGTGTGAGATGACATGGTAGCCCTATCTCCACTCCTGTGGGAGCTGGGAGAATGGGATTGCAGACCTGGCCTTCCAGGGTGGCCTTCAAGTATCCCAGTTTAGGTCCTGTAACAAAATGGTCACCCTGAGCAAAGCTGGCAGTAACATGCTTGAAAAATTGTTGTTGTGTGTGCATTGAACTCCCATTTAAAGTATCCTTCCTAAATCCATCCACTGACATTTTCAGTTATACAGTGCCATGAATGGTAATATTGACAGTTTCAGTGATGAATGAAAAGTTAGAAAATGGTCTACTACATATCAAATATGTGATGTATTCCCACCTATCAAAAGGCAGGTCACAATTATAAGGCTGAATTTGGAGTCCTGTACATTGTAGTGGTTTACACTTAATGGTCAGTTATGCACAATGGGTTTTAACTTACTGAGTCAGGAAGGCATCTAAACTTGCTGACAACTGTGCTGTTTCTTCCCAATGAGCATGCCTTGCCTTCCTGTGCTGTGCACCTGAAATTTATTTTTGTTTCAATGTAGACTTCATTCCTATAACACAAACTCACAATCAGAAATGCACATTTCTTCTGCCTACTAAAGTCAGGGCAATGCAATGCAAACTTAAATTTCTACAGGCAACATTCCAGTGAAACATTGACTGCTCAAGGGCTTATTTCTGGCCAGACCTTCCTCAGTACACAGAAATCTGAGGGTAATGCTACTCAGTGCTAGAAGTCTAAACCTCAAAATGCATTCACTCGAGGCACTCCTTAAAATGGAGAAGATCGACATCTGTGCAGTGACAGAGACCTGGTTCAAGGCTCCAGAGAGCACCCCTGCATTACCAGGCTATAATTCATACCACACCATTCAGCCACCTAACCTGGACTGAAACACTAAAGTCGGAGGCGTGTCCATATTAATTAAGGATATCCACACCTCCAGGCTAGTTGCTCAGCATAATGCAGCCAAGATTATCCAAGTGCAAGTAACTCTGGGCAAGATCACAATCCAAATTGTAACTTGCTACAGATCCTCCACTTTGCCCCAGGATTCCCACTCTTCATTTGTTGGTAGACTGGAAAATATTAGGGTACAATCCAACACCCTAATAATGGGTGATTTCAACTACCCCACCATTAACTGGGAAAACTACTAAAAGGCCCATCTCAATACCAAACGATTGCCAAATTCCAGTAATCACGGCCACACAGGTAGAAACCGCACCCTCCAAAGCTATGAATACAGCATCCATGGGACCAGATGATATCCCGGGCTGCGTACTACATGAACTACAAAATGAACTGGCACCTCACCTAAGTGTCATGTTTAATCATAGCCTCACCTCAGACTTCATGCCCGCTGAGTGGCGGACAGCTACAGTTATCCCACTCCACAAGGGGGGATCCACCTTGGATCTCAGGAACTACCATCCCATCAGTCTGACAAGCCTAATCTGCAAGGGCATGAAACGCATTATCATGGAACTTATAAACAAAGACATTGGCAACCTTCAAACACTGGACCCCACCCAGTTTGGGTTTGTGAAGGGCTGATCTTGTCTCCTGAACCTGATTGACTTCTTTGAATCAGTCTCCAGAGCTGTGGACGAGGGTTAGGCAGTCCACACAGCCTATCTGGACCTCGCCAAGGCCTTCAACACAATTCCCCACTCTGAAATCATAGATTAACTTACTAAGCTGGGCATAAATCCCTATGTCACTCGATGGGTTACCAACTGGCCTACTGACAGAACCCAGACTGTAAAAGTAGCTGACTCCAAATCCTGCTCCAGACAAGTGACAAGTGGAGTACCTCAGGGTTCAGTCCTGGGACCGCTCTTGTTTGGCATCTACTTCTCTGAAGTACAGGCCAACACTAAGGGACTCTGGCTAATAAAGTTTGCAGATGACTGCAAACTGGGAGCCATTATTGAATCCCCAAATGATGTGGATATTCTACAAAAGGGCCTTACAGGAACAGATGCTTGGTGCCAGAGCCATTGGTTCAAGCTTAATGCCTAGAAATGTATAGTTATCCCCTTTGGGAAAAAACATGTACCCATGAATTACCACATAGGTAGCAGTACACTAAACACTGAAAGTGTGATGAGGGACTTAGAGACACAGGTGGACAGTGGTCTCACCTTCAATAACCACATCGCCACAACAGTCAGAAAATCCTTCTATGTGGCACACCTCATCACTAAGGGCTTTTCATCCTGAAAAAAAGGAGGTCATTGACCCACTGTACTCATCCCTCATTAGACCCATTATAGAGTACAACGCCTTTTTGGTATGGACCTCACAAGACATCTGCAACAGCTGGAAAGGCCGCAGAAATACCTCACTAAAAGAATCACAGGCCTAAAGCAGATGCTCTATACTGACCATCTAAAAAAACTCCAGCTATACTGTGTGGCATATCGTCTACTCAGAGGCGATCTCTGCTTAACATACAAGGCTATGTCAAACCCTGAGCTGTTGGACATGCTCCACTTAAAGAAATCCCAATCCCTCAGAGCCACATACTCCAGGGATCTAAACCTTGTCATCACAATAAACAAAACATGCTGGAGGGATAGGCTGCTGACCCAGAGACTCCCCATACTCTGGAATAGACTGCCAATACATGTCAAGCAGAGTGCCTCCTTGGCCCTCTTCAAAAGGAACCTTGACAATTGGATGGGAGATAGGAAATTCACCCCAGGGATCATTTCAGTCACTCTGCTAGACAGGGGTCCAGGGAAGTAAATATTGTGGGAAGAAATATACAGGGAATTTTTATGGCTAGGCTTTTATAGGCCCTAGGGCCGATAGCCTAGTACCAACCTGTGAACCTATGTACCAACTCTTTTGCTCAACATTTTCTGGAATTCATAAATTCCAGTGCTTGGATCAACCTATCCACACCCCCACCAGGGTCAGATATATCCTTGACCTGGTCATTACCAACATGGGAGACAGGTGTTCCACACCAAAGGTCAATTTTTTGTTGGTCAGATCCAACCACAAGCTAATCACCCTAGACATCCACATCCTGCCCCCACCCCCCATTAGGGAACCACCGCAAACAATTTCTCCAAAGTCAACTTCACACTTCTTAAGACAGAAGTGGCAAACTTCATGACACCCATGCAGACGGACAATAGAGGCACGACTGCTGAATCCTACACAAATGCACTTTATAAGCACTTACACAAGTGCATGGCTCATGCTATCCCCTAACAGAACCAAGATGTTATCCTCCAAAAAATAGAAGCCAATCTGGTGGTTCCAAGTCATAAACAAACTCTACAACAGAAGAAAGTAACTGTTGCAAAAAAAGAGTAAAATCCCATGATTGGAGGAACTCCCTGGTCAGCCTCAGTAAGAAGCTGAGATCCCTTATAAAATCCTCCAAAACTAGTTATGAAAAAAAAATCGCCACTAATTCTAAAGAGAACCACAAAGCATTCTATAGCTATGTCAAGAATCTCAATGGCAACACTCATATCTGCTCTGTTACAGCACAATGGCACTAAATATACAGAACCAGCTGATATTGCCAACATCCTGGCAGATAAGTTCAGTGCTAACCTTACCCCCACTCCAAAGGGCCCATCTCTATACTGGAAGAATGCAAAGATCCTGTAATCACGGCTGCACAGGTAAAAACCACACTCTTCAAAGCCAAGAACACAGCATCCATGGGACCAGACAACATCCCAGGCTGTGCTCTACAAGAACTGCAGAATGAACTGGCACCCCACCTAAGCACCATGTTCAATCATAGCCTCACCTCAGGCTTTGTGCCCACTGAATGGTGCACTACAATGGTTATCCCACTCCACAAAGAGGGCGCCACCACAGACCCCGGGAACTACCACCCCATTAGCCCAATGAGCCTGGTCTGCAAGGCCATGGAACGTATCATCATGGATCTTATACAAAAAGACATTGGTAATCTCCAAACTCTGGAACTCACCTAGTTTGCATTTGTAAAAGGCAGATCATGTCTCCTAAACCTGATAGACTTCTTTGAAGCAGTCACCAAAGCTGTAGATGAGGGTAAGGTGTTTCACACAGCCTATCTATAGCTCACCAAGACTTTTGACACAATCCCCCACTCTGGAATTATAGATAAACTCACTAAACTAGCTGAAAATCCCTGTCACAATATGGGTTGCCAACTGGCTTACTGACAGAATCCACACTGTGAAAGTAGCAGACTCCAAATCCAACTTCAGACCAGTGACAAGTGGAGTAGCACAGGGTTCAGTCCTGGGTCCTCTCCTGTTTGGTATGTAGTTTTCTGAAGTACAGACTAACACAGAATGTCTTTGGCTAATGAAGTTCACAGATGACTGCAAACTAGGAGCCATAATCGAAACTCCTAATGATGTGGACATCCTACAAAAGGGCCTCACGGAGACAGATGCCTGGTGTCAAAGCCATGGCCTCAAGCTCAATGCCAAAAAGTGCATTGTCATCCCCTTTAGTAAAAACACTGTACCCATGAGCTACCACATAGGTGGTAGTCTACTTAACACTGAAAGTGTGATAAGAGACCTTGGGACACAGGTGAACAGTAGTCTCTCCTTTGATAATCACAGCGCCACAGTAGTCAGGAAATTCTTCTATGTGGCACACCTCATCACAAAAGGTTTCTCATCCAAGAAAAAAGAGGTCATTGTTGCCCTCTACTCGTCACTCATTAGACCCATTATAGAGTACAACACCCATTTTGGTATGTACCTCACAAGACATCAACAACAACTGGAAAGGCCGCAGAAATACCTCACAAAGAGGATTACCAGCCTCAAACAGATGCCCTACACAGACCATCTCAAAAAACTCCAGCTTTACTCCATCACATATCACCTACTCAGAGGCGATCTCTGTCTAACATACAAAGCTATGTCAAACCCAGAGCTGTTGGACATGCTCCACTTAAAGAAAGTCCAATCCCTCTGAGCTACATGCTCTAGGGATCTAAACTATGTCACTACAATAAACAGAACATGCTGGAGGGATAGATTCCTGTACCAGAGACTTCCCATACTCTGGAACAAACTACCTATCTATATCAAACAAAGATCCTCATTAGCACTCTTTAAGAAAAATCTTGATGATTGGATGGGAAATAAGAAATTCACCCCGGTGATCACCTCTGTGGCTCTGCTCGACAGAGGCACAGGAAAATAATTTTCTTGGGTGATGAAAGCCAGGGTACCTTTCTGGCTAGGCTTATATAGGCCCTAGGGCCAATAGCCTAGTACCTATGAACCTATGAGCCTATGAAGGATGCTGTCTGTTATGGGGTGAAGTTGGATGCCTTCGCCCCTGGCAGGAGCTCTCCAAGCCACTCCGTCATACACCCTAGTGCTTCTTAAAGGACTTCCATCATGGAGAGATCTGCCTGACCCCAGTTACCCAGGAGAGAGCTCTCCAGGCACTGCCACTGTCCGTCAGTTGCTCCCTTAATGACTTCTGTTATGGGGGGGCTGTTCCTGACACCCATAGCATGGCTTAAGCATAGGCCAACTAGGCAGCTGCCTAGGGCGCCGCTTTAGTAGGGGCACTTTTCCAGTATTTATTTGGTGTAGGTAGACCAGGATGGGGGCACTGGGTGGTGTGGTGGGGGGTGCCATGGTGCCCTTTTGCCTAGGGCACCAGTTTACCTAAGGCCGCTACTGCTGACACCGCTCCCCCAGGCAGGAGCTCTCCAGGCCCCACTGCTGTCTGCCCCAGTGCTTCCTTAAGGACTTCCATTGTGAAGAGCTCTGCCTGACCCTCCCCATCATCATCATCATCATCATCAGCCCCCTTTTTTCCTATTTTTCTACATGGGGTCGGGGTATTGTGTTAACTGTCGCCAACTCTCTCGATTCAGTCCCACACTCCTGCCTCCTTCAGCACTCATGCCTGACTGTCACAGATCTTCTTTCACACAATCCATCCACCTCTTTGCTGGATGTCCTCACTTCCTCTTACCATCTTCCTTTCCATCCCAAATATTCCTCACCAGATTGTCTTCTGCTTTTCTATACATGTGCCCAAACCACCGTAATCTGTTCTCTTTGATCTTTTCTGCAATTGGAGCTACTTTGGCTTCTATTTGTATGTCCTCATTTCTTCATCTGTCCCACAGTGTGCATCCTACTACCTTTCTCTGGCACTTCATTTCCATCACCTCTAGCTTCTTCAACTGTTGTGCCCTTACTGCCCAGATTTCTGTACCATACAGTAGTACTGGTCACACCACTGTCTTGTACACCTTACTTTTCAGCTTCTTTGGCATTCTTCAGTCATAGACTACACCTGATACGCTATGCCAGTTGGCTGCCACCCCTCTGATTCTAGTTTTGACCTCTTCATTCAGACTACCTTTCTCCTCAACCACCCCTCCCAGATACTTGAAGCTGTTTACCTGTTCCACTATCCTCCCTTCTATCTGTATTCTCAGCTTCTTCTGATTTCCCCAATTTGCTGCCATTACCATGTCTTAGCTGTGCTTAGTTTCATCCCATATGCCTTCAGATTTGCATTCCATTCTCCTATCCTTTGCTGAAGTTCTAGCTCAGAGTCTGCCTGTACTGCCACATCATCTGCATATAACAACTTTGTTGATCTGTCCCCTCCAACCTGTTTGCTAATGTAGTCCATCACCAGATTGAACAGCGGTGGGCTCAGAGCTGAACCCTGGTGTACACCCACTCTCACTGGGAACCCTTCTGTGAGGCTAAGCACTGTTTGTACTTGAGTCTCTGGGTCCTTGTACATAGCTTGCACTAATTCTACCAATGTTTCTGGGACTTCAACCCACTGCAGTACTGCCAAGATCAGCTTTCTTGGGACTTTGTCATATGCTTTCTCCAAATCTAGGAATGCCTAGTTGGAATCTCTCCTCATCTTAGTATATGCTGCTGCAGAATACATGGCTGAAGCAATCACATCTTTACTCAGTAAAATAAGTGCAAAGATGTTACCAGCCTGATGCTGCCTTACTCATTACACAGAATATAAGCAGCTCTATAGTTCTCCCATCAAAAAGTGCTGCCTAGATAATGCAGAGACAATGATGAATTATGCATGACAAGCTCAGCAAAGTCAAGGTAACCAACTGTCCAGTTTTTCCAGGACAGTCCTGGTATGGAAGTCTCTGTCCCAGAATCCCAAACATTGTCTTTGGGACAGAGAAGTGTCCCACATTAGACCGTTCAGTCTGAATAGTGACCTGGCTTCCTGGGGTGGCCAGTCCCCCTACTTTCCCTTCCTGAGCAGCTCTGGGGACTTTGCAATTTTTTGGCAATGCCATTAGGTATGGGGTAAGGTCAGATGCCTTCACCCTGGCAGGAGCCTTCCAGGCCCTGTTGCCATCCATCAGTCGCTCCCTCAAGGACTTCTATTGTGGGGAGCTCTGCCTGACCCCACCTATCCAGGCAGGAGCTCTCCAAGCCCCGAACCCATCTGCCCAGCGCTCCCTTACTGACTTCTGTTAGGGCCAACTCCTACAGGCCTCCCCTTCAATCTGGTGAAGAGGCCTTCCCCTGCTGTGCCCCCCCCCCCATGTTGGGAGACTCTTCCACCTCCATGTCTACTGCAGGCTGCCAAATCATACCAGATCACTCATGCCCTTGGACCCTCTCAGGGGAGCTTTCCTTCAATCCTGTCTGCCCCTCCGGAACTCCTGTCAGCCACTGAAGGGCAGATCCACTGTTATGAAGGGTTCAGGGTCCCCCTGCTTTCCCATTCAGAGTAGCTCTGAGGACTTTGAGATTTTGAAGGATGCCATCTGTTATGGGGTGAAGTTGAATGCCTTCGCCCCTGGCAGCAGCTCTCCAGGCCCCTCCATCATACACCATGGTGCTTCTTCAAGGACTTCCATCAATGGGAGATCTGCCTGATCCCGGTTACACAGGCAGGAGATCTCCAGGCCCTGACACTTTCCGTCAGTCACTCCCTTAATGACTTCTGTTATGGGGGGCTGTGCCTGTCCCCGCTGATCCAGGCACGAGCTCTCCAGGCCCTGCTGCTGTCTGCCCCAGCACTCCCTTAATGACTTCCATTGTGGGAGCTCTGCTGACTCCCCATCACCCAGGCAGGAGCTTATGCAGCCCTGCCACTATCTTGCCTCTCTCCCCCTTCCAGACTTCCATCCTAGAGGTGGCATGGTCCATAACCCCTCACCCAGGTAGGAGCTGTCCTGTCCCAGTCACTTTCTACCTCTCTGTCCCTTCCAGACTTCCATCAGGACAGACCCTCTCTGGGCTTCCACTTCTACCCAGGAGAGAGAGAGAGAGCTCTTTTACAGGGTTACATACTGTATCTCCTGACTGCTGCCAAATCATGCAGTGTTGTGCATGCTCTTGGAGCCTCTCAGGGGAACTTCCCAGCTTCATGGAATTCTGCTGGGCCATGAAACCTCAGACAGTCCCTCATGCAGAGTTCTGTGACATTGGCTCTCCCCTTTGACTTGCACCTAGGGCTTTCAAGCTCACAGGAGAGCTAGCTCTTTTCCCCCTGTCTCTGCACTTTTTGCGGCACACCTTAGTCTCTCTCCCCCATGGTTCAACATGCCAACAAATGTGCATCACTTTGAACTTCCTGGCATGTGGCCTCTTGCCTCCTGGGAGGTGCCATTCACAGAGTGGCATCCCCACAGTGCCAGGTGAAGGACGGGAGGCCAACCTGCTGGCCCCAGTGTGAGATGACATGGCGGCCCTATCTCCACTCCCATGGGGGCTGGGAGAATGGGATTGCTGACTTGGCTTCCCAGGGCAGCCTTCAAGTATCCCAGTTTAGGTCCTGTAAAAAAATGGTCACCTTGTCCAAAGCTGGCAGCAACATGCCTGAAACATTGTTGTTGCATGTGCATTGAACTCTCATTTAAAGTATCCTTCCTAAATCCATCCACTGACATTTTCAGTTATACAGTGCCATGAAAGGTAATATTGACAGTTTCAGTGATGAATGAAAAGTAAGAAAATGGTCTACTACATACCAAATATGTCGTGTATTCCTATCTATCAAAAGGCAGGTCACAATTATAAGGCTGAATTTGGAGTCCTGTACATTGTAGTGGTTTACACTTAATGGTCAGTTATGCACAATAGGTTTTAACTTACTGAGTCAGGAAGGCATCTAAACTTGCTGACAACTGTGCTGTTTCTTCCCAGTGAGCATGCTTTGCCTTCCTGTGCACTTGAATTTTATTTTTGTTTCAGTGTAGACTCCATTCCTACAGCACAAACTCACAATCGGAAATGCACATTTCTTCTGCCTACTAAAGTCAGGGCAATGCAATGCAAACTTAAATTTCTACAGGCAACATTCCAGTGAAGAGTTGACTGCTCAAGGGCTTATTTTTTGCCAGACCTTCCTCGGTACACAGAATTATGTACCACTGTCATGTGTACTTAAAGCCATGAAACATGGAGATGGCTAGTGGAGCCCAGCTATATCTCATATTCAGTCACAGACTGGATGCTAGCATTACAATAGAAATAAGCAGCAGGAATGCATAAAAAAACTCCCCAGAATCCTCACTAAGTACATGTTCAGCAACTTAATTTTCTCTATTGCCCCAAGAAAAACGGACAGGACTACTAGCTCCTACTACATCTAATATTCCAGGCATGTTGAAGCCTAAAGCAGGCTACCTGCAAAAATTTCAGTCATGTATCAGGTATCCAGAGAAGCTTTAAAACAGTGACAACAACTTTTTCCAGCATCAGGTCTAGTGAGCAATGGAGAATCTACAGTTAGCTTACATGTTTACACAGAAGATTCCCACACTACTCAACCTAAATACAATATAATGCAAGACTGCACAGTAGCTTTAGTATAATGCAAGATGTGACAATGGCCACAGTATAATGCAAGACACCACAATGTCCACAGTATAATGCAAAAAAAAAAAAAAAACACAAATAGGCAGGTTTTTCTCTTGTTCCACTGTATCATACATCTGTTCTGTTAAGGCAGTAGCAACAGAATAGCGAGTTATACCACTTCAGCTACAATTCTATCCAAGAAACCATGAAACAATACACCAACCAGGAAAAAATGAATAAATGAACCACAAAGCTGAAAATGAGGAAACAGGTATTTTACTGTATAAAAGTCTCAGTAAAAATATTCAAAAGTAAGCGCTTTCGTAAGGCACACTGACCAAACTTCATCAGATGAAGATGGGTCTGATGAAGTTTGGTCAGTGTGCCTTATGAAAGCGCTTACATGTGTATATTTTTACTGAGTCTTTTATACAGTAAAATACATGTTTCCTCATTTTTAGCTTTGTAGTTAATTTTTACAATTCTATCCAAGTTAATCGTGCTACACACCTGAATTTTTATCCTTCACTCTGGCTGCTTCATGTTACAAAAGTTCAAATAATTCTCCCCAGATGATGTATTTGTATCAAGTATTTTCAGCCAACAGTGCCTGCAGGACAGAGAAAACAACGCATCTTAAACTAAAGCTATGACAGTCAAAACATGAGCTAGAACTGGGCCAGTCTTTAAAAGGCTTTTCTTTTGGTATGTCATTACCAAACATGAGGATGAACATACTACTTATGTCCTAAACAGTAAACACAAACCAAAGCAAATCTTGGCATATAGTAACAACAGAAGTTTAGAATATGCATGGTTATTAAATCTACAGTGCACTAAAAACCATGTGGAAGAGAGTGCAAAACAGTGAAACTCTGCAACTAATACAGTAGTCAATTATCCGAACATTGATTATCCAAAACGTCAATTGTCCAAACACAGTCTTCCAAAGCTTTTGGGTAGGAAAAATCATAAAGTGTTAATATGTAGTCATTATACGTACTCGCTTGTGCATGTTTTTTTGAACTTGTAACCCGCTCACATGTGAACAATATTCCTTATTGTCCACTGGAATCACTGAATGGTTGAAAAGTGTATTCCCTGTGTGCAGAAAAAACAGGATTTTAGAAGTTTATTTATCCAGATCAATGTATGTTTGATTATCTGAATAATTTTATTATCCAAACTACCCTTGGTCCCAATTAGTTTTAATAATCGACTCTGTACTTATCAGCAAACTGTTAACTTTCTAAGTTTAATAAGAGCAGCACTTAATCTTTTGCTGTTTTGGGGATTTTGCCCTCCACCCCACCCCATCATGTTTGGTTTTGTGCAAACTTCATATACCTCAGAAAATTCATAGTAACACAGATCTAGTTCTTCCAACAACCTTTCAATTTTATAGCAGCAGTTTTTAAAATGAGTCCCTATGTTTGGGTCTGCTCACACACAAAAGTGAATGCTAACACAAATCTGGTTATTCTACCAACCACACAGAAAATGCATGTTAACACAGATCCTCTTATTGCAGCAACTTTCTAAATTAAGAGAAATATTTAAAATCTGTGTATGTTCACAACCAAAAATGCATAATAACACTGAGACTGTTACTCCAGCAACTTTCTAAGTTTATATATATAACAGCAAAATTTAAAATCTGTCCCCATTATTGGGTCTTTTTTCTCACACAGAAAGTGCATGTTAACACAGATCTAGTTATTCTGGTAACTTTTTCAGTTTATAACAGCGGTACTTAAAACTAGCCTCTATGTTTGGGTCTGCTTAGAACAAAAATGGATTGTAACACAGATCCAGTTATTCTCCCAACCATACAGAAAATGCATGTTAACACAGATCTAGTTATTCCTGTAACTTTTCCAGTTTATAGCAGCGGTATTTAAAATAAGCCTATATGTTTTGGTCTGCTCACACACACAAATGATGCTAACACAAATCCAGTTATTCTACCAACCACACAGAAAATGCATGCTAACATGGATCCGGTTATTTCAGCAACTTTCTAAGTTAAGAGAAATATTTAAAGTCTGTGTATATTTACACACAAAAATGCATGCTAACATTGAGATTGTTACTACAAAAAAAAATTCTAAGTTTATAACAGCAAAATTTAAAACCTGTCCCCATTATTGGGTCTTTGTTCTCACACAGAAAATACATGTTAACACAGATCCAGTTGTTCTGGCAACGTTTCCAGTTTATAACAGTGGTATTTAAAATCAGTCCCTATGTTTGGGTCTCCTCACACACAAAAATGGATGCTAACACAGATCTGGTTATTCTACCAATCACACAAAAATGCATGTTAACACAGATCCAGCTATTCTGGCAACATTTTCAGATTATAACAGCATTATTTAAAAATCAACCCCTATTTTGGGGGGTTTGTTCACACACAAATATATGCTAACACAGATATAGGTATTCCAGCAACTTTCTAAGTTTATAATAGTAATATTTAAAAATCTGTCCCTATTATTGGGTCTTTGTTCTCACACACAGAAAATGCACATTAATACAGATTCAGTTAGCAATTTTCTCAGTGTTATAACTACAGTATATAAAGCCTGCCCCCAGTTTGGGGTCTTTGCAAGCACAAAAATGCATGCTAACACAGATCCAGTTATTCCAACCACAGAGAAAATGCATGCTAACACAGGTAAAGAATTTTAAGCAATTTTTTTCTTCCCTGATTGTTTTGCTACTCCTCAGCTAGGAAAGTGAATGCTGCAGTGTATATAGTGTATGCCTGCCAATGTTCGTGATTGCAGATTTCAACAATAGAAGAAGAATGAGAGATGGGAAAATGGCAGAAAATTAAAACCATATTGAATTTGTTCTCAAACAAAATACTTTACTTCTTGAAAAAAATAGAAGATTTAGAGAGTAGGTCTAGAATAAATAACATCAGAATATATAGAATTATGGAGAAAGAAGAAGGAGATAATATGATAACGTTTTTAATAAACTGGTTGCCTAAGACTTTGAACTTACCTCTGGCTTTCTCTTTTCATATTGAGAGAGTGTATAGATCCCTTTTGAACACTTCTTTAAAAAATCCATCATCTCCAAGGTCAGTAATTGTTAGATTTCTTTCCAGTCAGGATAAGGAATTGGTTTTGAAGACAGCATGGGTAAATTCTCCTATAAAAATAAGAGAAAATGCCATTAGATTTGATAATGACTTTTTTCATCTATTATGCAAAAAAGAAAGGCTTGTGTCCCTTTTATAAAAAATCTAAAGAAACTGAACATTAAATCTCAATTCGTTTTTCCAGCAAAAATTAGGATTTTTCTACCTGATGGACAAAAAAAACTTTAACACCTTAGAATATGCATTGGAATTCACACAGAAGAAGACACTTTTGGATAAACTTAAAGAAATGGACTGGTCCTTGACTAATCTGAAGAGACAAGCCAATGGAAATGGATGAATGGATCTTAAAAGAAAAAAAAAATAGTAAAAAAAACCTCAGCGGTTATTTATATCTTTGGACTAGCTGAAATTTGCTATTTATACTTACCTTCTTTGTGTGAATGTTATCCACTATGAGGTATTTTTTTTAATTTTATTAGCTATTAAATAAGGGTCAATTTTTTGGTTATAATGATTATTATCTAATCTTTTAATACAGAGGGCAAGTGTTAATAGATTAGGTTATATTTTGTTAATGGTATTATTTATATATATTTTGAACATTAGTTAATTTAATTTAATTGCTTCAAGAGTTAGTAATATGTTATAAGACCAATTTATTACAGGATAGCTATTGTAAAAAATTTGATGTTTATTAGAATCAAAACATCTATTAAGTTGTGTTAGATGATAATTGTTCCTTTTAACTGGATGTTTCAACAAAAAATGGTTTGATTTGGTTACTGGTTGGGGGTTTTGGTGGGTTTAAATGTTGAGTGTGCATTATTACATTGTTATTTCATTTACTGCATAGATATGAGTTTGTTTTCTCTATAACATTTTAAACATCTTTTTTTAAATACATCTCACCAGGTGCAGTAGCAAGCCTATTCTTTTAAAATGTATGTAATCAGACATATTTTCCCATTCAAAGCATGACTGATTCAAAATTTGCTTTTAAAAGATGTCTCAAGCTAGTTTTACTTACATATGTAGCTTGACAATGTTTCAGAACTGCTCCTGGTAGTGGAATAATTGATTTACCTTTGACATCTTATGGAACAGGAAGCATTTCAAATAGAACATTGAACCAAAAAAGAGGATGTATCAACAAGGTAAAATGAAACATTGTCTCTGTGTTTTAAGACTGAGAGGAAAAAGCAAAAATGGTTTAAATGAAGCTTTATTTATGCATCGCATAAGAAATAAAGATAGTTACTAAACAGTAACTGAGATGTAATAAAGATGGATAATAGAAATGAAAGGAAAATGTGTTCAACATAAAGAAAGGAATAGATAAGTGTTGGTTTTTCCTTAAGGTTTCATTTTTTATACATTTTATATGTCAATTTTTGGACTTATGCAAACTGTTTCATGATTAGCATTTGTTTAAAGGTTGTGTTATTGTGTAATTAAAATGGACTTTTTTAGGATTGTACATAAACAGTGTATTTGTAAGAGATCGTATCATTGTTGGATGTAGTCAGATTTATTAGGAGAGTTAAGATTTTACTTGAAGTAGATATGTGTCATATCTTTGAGATGTGCTGCTGTGTTTTGTTTTGTTTTGTTTTATATATTATAGCATTTCATGTATGTCTATTACTTCATCTAATTACTAGAAATGTTCTATGAAATGTGAGTAAAGAAGCATGTTATTGGAATAATTATTTGGGATAATATATATACAATAGTGGTACTTATTTAGAGGATTATCTTACATTTAATTACACTAATGTTACTTAGATAAAGATATTTAATTAACATTAGAAAACTATAATGTTTAATATATCTTATAAATTCAACAATATTCCATATAAAATATAGTTATATATAATCCTCTAAATAAGTACAATAGTACTTAAATAGTGGTGGAAGCCACGGTGGTGCAAAGGTAGCGTTGTTGCCTCATAGCAAGAGGTTCTCCCATTCGATTCTCGGCTGGAGCACCTTCTCTGTGGAGTCTGCATGTCCTCCCCGTGGTCAAGTGGCATTCGAAACACATGCGTGAATGGGCGTGCCTTCGTTGAAGATTAGGCATCGAGCTGGCACCTCAGCACCGTAAAAATCTACTGCCAATCATTAGCGGACTGGAGTTCCACTGTGGCGACCCCTAACCAGGAAAAGCCAAAAGAAGAAGAAGAAGTACTTAAATAGTGGTGATAAATTTTTATAATGAGATACTGTTTAGTGTAGTTATATACATATTAGCATTTGTTGTAGATAAAAAACATTAAAAGAGTAAAGCCTATAGTTCATTAGCTTGGGTTCTATAATACTGATTGTGCTTTATAATTTTAATACTCTGATTTAAACTATGTAATGTAATGAAAATTTAATATTGTAGATTAATAGTATATGGATCTTTGAATATTTATGTTGTTAATATGTATGTTAGTGTAGTTATAAGAACAAGAATAATATGTTTGTTATTTGTCATTAAGTATTAAGTATTGAGTTGCTTATGGTTATAAAAAAGTAAAGTCTTTAGGATTTATACAAATTTTGAATAATACATGTTCTTGATTATAATTGTAGATTAATTAAGATAGTATGAAGTCAATATAATTTTCATATTGTATACATAAATGATTTGTGAGTGACTTACTTTATGTTATTTTAGTACTTAATTTTATAAATGAGCTTAGTGTCACTGTATAATTGTTGTTTAACTAAAATATTGTAATGAATAGGTAATAAATCCTTGTGTTATTTTTAAGAACATGATAGATATGCAGTGTTCATATGTAGAATATAATGAGTGTATTATATGAATGCGCTTTGTTAATTTATTTCAAGATGTTTTAAGTTTATTATAGAGAAGTAGTAGCAATGGGCTGAGTTTAGGTAGATTAATGAAGTGGTTTAAGAGTAGTTTTTATGATTTATATCATCAAACTTGGAAATTGTTATTCTATGTTAGGGTGTATTATTTATTTATTTATTATTTATTGCATTTGTTTATCGGAAAAGTCCACTAGGCCTGAGAAGAGCCCATTTTCAGTGGAGGCCCGGGGAGAAAAGCTCCACATATAGTTACATAGACATATAGTTACAGACAGATAAAGTATTCACACATTGTATACAGTATATAATGCAGTAGTATTGCATACTTAAAGCATAATTATACAAAAAATGTTAGAATACATATAATCATATGAAGAAATGGAGTAGAGTTATTTTTACTTAGGGGCATGTGAAAGCGAAAAAGTGTATGAGAGTAAGTGAGAAAAAGTGTATGAGCGTAAGTGAGATGCAAGTAGAGAGATAGTTGAGCATAGTACAGAGAAAAAGAGAGAGAGGCAGAAGGGTTAAAGTGGGGATAGCAGAGGCTAAAGTGACAGCAGAAGGAGTAGCTTTGAAAAGGAAAATGTGGGGCAGGCTAGTTATACAGTAGGAGAGAGTAAGTATTCTGAGAAAGATTAGGTTAAGGGTGGACTATAGGGGTGCAGCTGCATATCCATTGTGAGGAGAGATGGAGTTTAAGGGATTTTTTAAAATTGGTATGATTGGTGATAGCTTTGAGAGAGGCAGGGAGGTTGTTCCATATTTTGGAGAAAGCATAAGAGTATAGCATTTGTCCGGCTGAGTGCTTAGGTATATCAATATTCAACAGCATTTTATTTTCAGATCTTAAGACTTGTTTTGGTTGGTATGCACTCAGAATGTGGGAGAGAGCTGGGCAGGCTGCAGGATTGTAGATGAGTTTATGGGCAATAATTATTTGTGCATAAGTGAGTTGATGAGGGAGCTCCAGTCAATTCAGTTGGTGTAGTGAGGAGCAGTGGTGGTGGGGTATTTTGCATTTGTGGCAAATTTGGCAATTTTGTTATAGCATTAGTTGAGTTTTAGTTTTAGGGAGGAGTGGATCTTGGTGAGGATGGGGGCTCCACATAAAACAGTTGGAAGTAGGAAAGATAAGGCAAGGGACTTTTTTGCTGAGTTACAGAGGAAATAGTTGTGCCTGTAAAGGGCTCCCAGTTTTTGATTTTTTTTTATGTTACTGTGGATATGGAGGTCAAAGGTTAAGTTATCATCAATGATGGCATTGAGTAATTTGGTACTAGGAACGACATCTATAATAGTACTATTTTGTGACTGGATAAAGAGTTTAGATTTGTCAATTTGACTGGATTTTTTGGGGGCAAATATTAGGAGTTTAGTTTTATTGGGATTAAGTGTGAGATGGTTTTGTGACATCCAGGATTCAGTTGTGGTGAATGTTTTTTGGGTAAGTTGTTGTAGTACAGAGGCAGATTTAGAGGAGCAAATTATTGTCAGGTCATCTGCATATTGGATGATGGTATTGTGGGTGAGAGACTTGTGGAAGTCATTAATGAATATACTGAAAAGAAGGGGACCCAGTATTGAACCTTGGGGTACACCAGCATTGATATTGATAAAGGAGGAGGACGAGGAGTGCTGCCAGATACATGATTATTGCCTATTACTGAGATAGTATTGGAACCATTGAAGGGTAGGTGGAGAGATGCCGAGGTTGGAGAGTTTAGTGAGTAGGAGGGTATGGGAGATTGTATCAAATGCTTTTGACATGTTCTTAGGTCAGATTACTTAATTTTAATTTTAGTGTATTTGTCCTTATCAAGTAGTAACAAAAAATAGGTTATTGTTAGTTTTATTAAACCATTACATATTAATGTTTAATGTATTTTATTTTATAGATGTCAGTTTACAAATGTATTTCGTTGAATATTAATGGTCTAAACAATCCTTTAAAGAGGGATAGTGTATTTAAGTATATGAAGCTTCTTAGAGCTCATATTGTTTTTTTTTTTTTTTTGTTTGTTTCGTTTTTTAGGTTTTTTTTGCAAGAAATACACTTACTGTCTAATGATGCAAACAGATTGCTTTAAAATTATTATTCAGTTTTAGATGGTTCTCATTTTAGATCAAAAAGAAGAGGCACTCTCATCTTATGGAAATTTCTTTAATTATCCAAAAGTGATTGATATTTATTCTGATAAGAATGGTATGTTAGGTTTGGTTGTAGTTGAAATAAATAAAACATATTATACTTTTGTAAGTACATATTGGATTCCTGGGGTTGGAAAAAAGTTTTAGAAATATTAGATCTTATAACTTTTTATATGAAAGGAGAGGTGATTATAGCTGGACATATTAATTGTATATTATCTAATAAAGATATCACTGCTAATAAGAAACATAGACTTTCTTCAGTTGCTAAGCATTTAGATCACTTTATTAATTCCATGAATATGAGATACATACATGATTTAAGACTATCAAAATCTCTTAATTATACTCATTATTCTTATAGATTTGGTACCCAAACTAATATTGATAACGTTTTTTCTTCTAGTGGTTTGTATTCTAGAATTGAAAATGTGTCAATAGTTTCTTGTCCTTCAAATTATCCCAATGCAATTGCTTTTATTCTTACATTAAAACCTAATATTTTAATATATTGTAACATAGTTAAAGCATATATAATTAGAATTAATGGTTTTAAAGAATGGTTTATAAATGAGAACAAATTGTTTTAGAGTTCAATAACAATGGTGAAGTTATTGATGTCATTTTTTGGGACACGTTGAAAACTTATTTAAATGGTAAAATAAAAAATTGCTATATATGTAAAAGGGGAGAATGGGCTAGATAATTAAATGTTTTACAATCCAATACAGATAACTTAAAGTCAAATATAAAACCTAATGATAAGTCTGTAAACTTAGAGTTGAAAATGTTGAATCAAATGTATGTCGAAATACTACATATTCCTCAAATGCTAAAAATTTACACATATTAACTATTAGATCAAAGTGAATGAGTAATTTAAACCATATTAAAGAGATCTCATATACAATTGGAAATAATAATAGCATAGTGACAGGTTTAACAGATATATTAGAGTGTTTTAGAAACCAGTATGAACAAATAAATAATAATAGGAGTTTAAAGAACAGTAGCCTAGGCGATAGTTTTTTTAAAAGATAATATACACTATAAGTTAACTAACGAACAAAGAAATAGAATTAATAAGTCTTGTTCATTTAAATAGTTTAAAGATCAAATTAAAAACTGTAAACCAACAAAGCTACAGGTTTGGATGGTATAATGCCAGAGCTTTAAAAGTTAATTCCTGATAATATAATAAACATTTTGTTAAAAGCATTTGAAGAAATTAAATATTCTTCCACTGTATCACCAACTTGGATATTTTCTCTTGCTTTCTCTATATTTAAGCAAGATAAGGAACCTAAATCATGTTCTTCATATCATCCTATTTCACTTCTAAATGTTGATTATAAAATATTTGTGTCTATTCTAACAAATAGATTATATATTGTTTTGGTATGAATAATAAATGATGATCAAACTGGATTTGTGTTAAATAGGATGCTTCAAGATAACATCAATGGACTTAATACCTTAATACCTTAATAGATTTTGCAAATAAGAACAAAAAATAACTTTTAATCATATGTTTGGATATAGATAAAGCCTTTGATTCAGTGAACTGGATTTATTTGTACAAAGTGCTGAAAGAATACAGTTTCTCTTTGGGATTATAAAATTAATTACAAAGCTTTATAATACTCATTTTCATTTGTCAAAATAGGTTATTTTCTTTCTAGGTCATTTAAAATCCTAAAAGGCACAAAACAAGGATGTCCACTGTCTCCTTGGTTATTTGCATTAATTATATAACCCTTTGCTAATTAAATTAGATTAAATAAAAATATAAAAGTATTTTCAATTGATGAGAAATATACCTCTAAAATAAGTTTTGTGGATGATTAAAACATATAGTTAATTATATGAAAAGTTTTGAAGAGATTTCAAGTTTGACATTTAATCATTCTTAAACATCTTGCTACTCAATAAGAAATTAAATTATTCATTAAAAATATATAGTAATATTAAGTGAGATAATACAGAAATCAAATATCTTGAAATAATTATATTGTCTAATAGCAAGAATTTAATACTAGTAAATTATAAAAATATAATTAATATAGTTATTTTACAATATAGAAGATCGTCTCACTTTAATTAAAATGGTAATTCTACTTAAAATCTTGTTTTATACTCAGTCACTAATTCTAACCCCTTTCTAACTTTTTCTAAGAAAATAAACTCCATTCTATTTAAATTTCTATGGTATCATAATACATCAAGGATATATTTTGAATGGCACACAAAAAGTTGGTAGGAAGGTGGTATAGGTTTTCAACACCATCCCCCATTCTGGAATTATAGCTAAACTCATTAAACTAGGTATAAATCCCTACCTCACAAGATGGGTTGCCAACTGGCTCACTGACAGAACCCACACTGTAAAAGTTGCAGACTCCAAATCTGACCTCAAAGCAGTGACAAGTGGAGTACCACAGGGTTCCATCCTGGGACCTCTCCTGTTTGGTATCTACTTCTCTGAAGTACAGGCTAACACAGAAGGCCTCTGGCTAACAAACTTCACAGATGATTGCAAACTAGGAGCCATAATTAAGTGCCCAAGGGCCTTGCTGAGACAGATGCCTGGTGTCAGAGCCATGGCCTCAAGCTCAATTCCAAAAAGTGCAGTGTCATCCCCTTTGATAAAAACTCTGCACCCATGAACTACCACATAGGCAGCAATCTACTTAACATCAAATGCGTGATAAGAGACCTTGGGACCCAGGTGGACAGTAGTCTCTCCTTTGATAGTCACATCACCACAGTAGTCAGGAAGTCCTTCTATGTGGCACACCTCATCATAAAAGGGTTCTCATCCAGGAAAAAAGAGGTCATTGTTCCTCTCTACTTGTCACTCATTAGACCCATTATAGAGTACAACGTCCCTTTTGGAATGTACCTCACAAGACATCTGCAGCAGCTGGAAAGAGCACAGAAGTACCTCACAAAGAGAATTACTGGCCTCAAACAAATGCCCTAAATTGACTGCCTCAAAAAACTCCAGCTTTACTCCGTAGTATATCGCCTACTCCAAGGTGATCTCTCCCTAACATATAAAGCTATGTCAAACCCAGAGCTGTTGGACATGCTACCCCTAAAGAAATCCCAATCCCTCCAAGCTACATGCTCTAGGGACCTAAACCTTGTCACCACATTAAACAGGTCATGCTGGAGGGATAGATTCCTGTCCCAGAGACTTCCTATACTCTGGAACAAGCTACCCATCTATGTCAAGCAAGGTTCTTCATTAGCACTCTTCAAGAAAAATCTTGATGAGTGGATGGGAAATAGGAAATACACCCTGGGGATCACTTCTGTGTCTCTGCTCAACAGTAGCACGGGAAAATAATTTTATTGGGTGGCGTAAGCCATGGAACCTTGCTGGCTAGGCTTACGTAAGCCCTTGGGCCAATAGCCTAGTACCTACCTATGAACCTATGAACCTAAGTCAGTTATCATTAAAATTATAGCTCAATGGCTTAATTCTTCATATGATTCCAAATGGAAATTAATCCATTAATTTTTTTTCCTTGCTAGTAATAAGTTTACAATAGAGATGCATACTAAAATTGTAGTTAATAAATTTTATTGGATCCTAAAATATTTTTGTATGAATGGTAGTAATAACTTTATTTCCATCCCTTTTGTTAACTCTATCCTTTTCACATTTAAATGATATCTGAATACTAATTACAAGCCTAAGAATCTTATATTTCTATCATTTCCCATAAGATTTACAAATTAATGTTTAAAAACATATAATTTGAGTAGAATGTTAGATCGCAAAGATAGTAGTTTAATCTTTTGGCATCAATTCCTAAATGGCCATAAAATATATCCAGCAAATTATCTGCTATCTAGATATAGTTTAGAAAAAAACAAGTGGTTGAGTTTACAAATCTGTAAGGAATTTGCAAGGGATAAAATAAAACTATATTTTGTTCATTTATGAAATCTGTTCCAAAAATTTAGAATTTGTATTCAATGTTAATAGTGATTCAATACACAATAAGCCATATTTATCTAGAATATATAGAATTATTATAATAGATTTTACTTTTTCTGAATTGACCTTCTGAAATTATTCTACAAAATTTAATAATGAATTTTTTTCAGATGTAAATAAAAAAGTATTACTAAAATCAGCAGGTAAATCTACATTTTTACTTTATTGGAAACTATTCACTTGGAAATATTTACATAGAGCATTTATAACTCCTCATAAGGTTGCATTAATATATAACAAATATTAATTGCTGGACATGTGGTGAAACATTGGACACGGATTGGATTCATATAGTATTAGAGTGTAAAATAATATCTCCTCTTTGGACAGTATTTAACATTTTCACTCAAGTATTGTGGTCAGACAAATGTATAATTACTAATTCTTTAATCTTATTTAATGTTCTAATTCCAGACTTTATTCCAATATTGCAAATGCCTGTTCTATGGTCTATTTTAGCAATAACAAGGAAAGTAATCACAGCAATTGGAAAAGTAAAACTATCCCACCATTTATAGATTTCATATATTTAACTAAAATGTTTGTAAAAAGGAATTGTCAGCTATTAAGATGAGAACCCCTAATGTCACACATCAATATATATCTTGGAAAAAATAAGTTATTTAATTGAAAAGTATTGATGGCTTGATTATTTATAGGGAAAATATTGTTATGGACTACTGTAAATAGTTATATAGTTGTTATGGTTAATATATTTTTTGTTTTCATTTATTGTTATTGTTAAAATTTAATAAAAAAGTTTTTTTTTAAAAATGAGGTATTATGAGCTCCTTCAGATAGAGTCCCCTAAGACCTTTGCTGTACCTTCAGTCCTGCCTCCCCTTCTAGATACCTTTTAAGTACCCTCTTTTTTCTTGGAATCACATCCTCCAGTAACTAACATAGTAGATTTTACAAGGTGCCTGATGGGTGTAAGTTCCTCTACTAATGTCCTTCTGTTGACCATTCTGTAGTGTGTGTCTCTTCTGACAAACCCTCTAAACATTTGTCTTCTACTAAACTACTTCTTTTAGAAAAGGACAGTAGAGCTATGGAATGGCTAGACAAAAAAATGTATATACTGCTGCCACTTTGGCCTTTCTGGCTATTAATTACCAGACCCATATGACCAGATATGCTCTAGCCCTTCTACTCATACCTCTCAACTGCCCAGATATTTACAGAATGTCAAAATTTTTGTCTCATATTTTGGTCTGCTCATAAAATTTGTGATTTTCTGGCAAATCACTGGGATGATATAAGGACTGAGGTCACTAAATAATGATATACATTTGTGTGTCATACTTCATATCGAAAAATGTCTGCTAAGACAAATCCTGTTATTCTAACAACTTTCTAAGTTTATAAGACCAATATCTAAAATTAGTCCCTATTTTTGGGCCTTTATCCCCCCATTCTGTCAGGCTTTGTCCAGATGTTTTGCTCTAAGAGGTTGAGAGGTATGATTCTACTTATGAGGTAGCTTACCACTCTATTAAATGTAGCTATGATGCAGCTGATGCCTCTAGTAGGGCTGCTGCTTTTGGTTCTATTTTGAGACATTACTCTTGACATTGTCTCCAGCCTTTGCCTGACGATTTTAAATTTAAATTGCTGGATGCTCTTCTTGACAATACGAACCTGTTTGGTTATGCAGCTGCTGAGGTTTTAAAGTATCTTCAGGATAAATGTCAGGCCTTGCAGAAACTGAAGCATATTTTTGTGTCTCCTATTCCTAACTTTCAGAGAATTATCCATCCAAATCCACCTTTGTTCACAGACAGTCTTGCCATCCTCCCAAAGGTAAGAAGGGCTCTAGGTGGGATCCTCCTGCTAAGTCTACTCAGAATCCTACTTCTCAGAAACCTCCTTTTCAAAACAAGCCAGACCTCCTTTTGAAAACAAGCCGGTTTCTCACTGTTTACTTTCCTTTTTCTTGAGTCAGGTTCCCTTATCCCTTCCCATTTGGATATAGGTAACTTAAGACTCTTGGGTTCTGTCCATCATCCATCAGAGATACTTCATGGTATGGAAATCCCTTCCTCCTTTTCTGGGCATTCCCTCAACCTCTTTGGGAGCAGCTTACTTTCTTTCCAGACCTGCTTCAGGACCTTTTGGCACAAGGCACTATTCCAGCTGTGCTCCATTCCCAGGAGAGGAAGGGGTTTTATTCCAGGGTGTTTCTAGTTCTCAGGAAGGAAGGCACCTGGAGACCCATTCTTGACCTCTCTCAGCTCAACATATTTTTAATGGTCCCTTCCTTTTCAATGTTATCCCTTCAAAGCCTGATTCCTCTTCTTTTTCTTCCCCAGGCTTTCTTTGTCTCCCTGGATCTCAAGGATGCTTATTTTCACATCCCAATTCATACCAATTTCAAGAATCTTTTGCATTTCTCTATTTTTTCCTTGTATTTTCAATTCTCTGCTTTGCCCTTTGGCCTTTCTACTGCACCAAGGGTATTCACCAAATGCCTCACTCCTTTGATTGTCTTTTGCAGGATGAGAGGGGTTCAAATCTTTCCATATCTGGATGGCCTGCTCATTCAGGCTTCCTCCCACAAGATCTTGTTTCAGCACCTCCAGTATATTGTTTGTCTCTTATAAAGCCAGGGGTTTACAATCAACTTCCAGAAACCAGTCCTGGTTCCTTCTCAGGATCATGTGATTCACAGTTGCAGGCTGCAGACCATTCCTATGCTGGCTTCCCAGCCACTTCCTAAGGCTCTTTTTAATCACCTTCTTTCAATCCCTTCTTCCTCTGGTTTTAATTACAGCTAAGGAATTTCTCAAGGCACTTGGATTCATGGCCTCCACCATTCCTATGCTACCTCTAGCCAGACATCAAATGAGAAATCTACAGTGGTTCCTAAAGTCAGTATGGCTCCAACACTGTCATCCACTAGATTTTCTAGTTCCTCTTCTTTCATTACTCAAACTTGAGCTTCAGTGGTGGATTCATCAGCTGTCTTTCAACCCGGGACTTCCTTTTCAGCCCCCAGTCCCCTCTCATGCACTTTTTTCTGATGCCTCAGACTCAGGGTTGGGAGACTCTCTTGGTTTTCTCAAGGTCCAGGGTCTCTGGCCTCCTCATCAAGGTTAGATCCCATCAACATCAAGAAGATAAGAGCTCTCCTTTTCAACCTTCATCAACATCAAGGAAATAAGAGCTCTCCTTTTCAGCCTTCAGACCTTTCATTTCCTCTTTCTTCCAGGGCCTCTCAAATCTTCACAGACAATACCACAACAATGTGGTATATCAACAAGCAAGGGAAGACACAGTTCTACCTTCTTTGCAGGCTAGCTCTTCAGGTTTGGGATCCAGTTGTCCAGTATCAAGTAACTCTTCAGGTTGTATGCATTCCTTCAGAGCAAAATATAGTGGCAGACTCCTTGAGCAGGTCCAAAATACAGGCTTACGAATGGATGCTTCACAGAGATGTGTTTTTGGACATTGTCCATCAGTGAGGTACTGTTCAGGTAGATCTTTTTGACTCCAGTTTGAACAGAGAACTTCCTCTTTTTACACCAGAGTCCAAAATCCTCTGGCTTGAAAGGTGGAAGCCCTATCATTTTCTTAGAAGGGGATGTTTCTGTACACCTTCCCTCCCCTTCTCTGATTCCAAGGGTCCAGCTCAAGATAGAGCAGGATTTCCCCAAAAATCCTGTTGGTGACTCCCTTTTGGCCCAAACATCATTGGTGTCCCATTCATTTTCAGCTAGCCAGGGTCAATCACCACAAGTTCTTCACAGGGGGACCTACTCACACAAGACAAGAGGTCTCTGATCCATCCTCACTTGATCACTCTTCAACTGATATTGTGGATGATAGGGTTTTGACCAGTTTTAGGCACCTTTTTGTCTGAGGATGTGCTTAGGGTTCTGCAGGAGCCCAGGAAATCCTATGTGTCTAAATGGAAGAGATTTTCTGTTTGGTGCCCTGCTCGTAATAAGGATCCACTTTCTGTAGAGATCCCTCTGGTTCTCTCTTATTTTGAGAATTGCTCCATGCTGGGTTAGCATATTCTTCTGTTAAAGCTCACCTCTCAGCTATTTCTCCTTACCTGACATTTTCTCCTTACCTGCCATTAACTCCTCCTCTGGCCTCTAGGTTTGAGGTCAAGCAATTTCTTAAACACATCCTTCATATTAGGCCTCCCAGGAAGCCTATTTAACCTTCCTGGGATCTTAATTTTGTACTTGAAAATCTGACTGAGCCACCTTTTGAGCCTGCAGATTCAGCTTCCTTGCAACATTGTACATAGAAGACTGTTCTTCTTTTGGCCTTTACTTCAGCTAAGAGAGTATCTGAACTCCAGACTCTTACTGTTGTTGCTCCTTTTTTGTTTTGTTTTTTTACACGGACAGGGTGTCTCTTCGTACTAATCATTCTTTAATGCCCAAGGTGGTTAATGAATTGTTTCTTAATCAGTCTATTAATTCGTCCTCCTTTTTCCCTTCTCAGCAATCTGCTATTGAGAAGGTTCTTCACACCTTTTGGATAAGACAAAGGCCATTCTCAAGTCTGAGCAACTTTTTGTTTCCTTTCATCACAGATCTCAGGGTTTGGATGTTTCTAAGCAAACCATATCCCCATGGATCTCTAAGGTCATTTCTTTTTGTTACTCCTTTCATGGCAAAAGTCTTTCTGCCTCTGTAAAGGCTCATTCTACCAGGGCTATGGCTTCCTCTAGTGCTTGTTTTAAAGGATTGGATACCAGTTCCATCCTTGAGGCTGCTACTTGAACCTCTGTCCATACTTTCACTTGCATTACAAATTAGATGTTGTTTCCAAAGCAAGATTTGACTTTGCCAGCGCTATCCTGCATGAGTTTTTTAAGGGGTCCTTTGGGCCTTCCTCCTCCCAGGTTTCCTCTTGACCTTTTGCACTGCTCCTTTAGTAAAGAATACTTCAGCAGTGATATGGAAGGACATAGTACAGTTGTAAAATCTTACCATACCAGTAGATGTTCTTCTCTTCACTGTTGCAGTATTTGCTCCGTCCTCCCCTTTCTGCTCTGTTCTTTTTATTTTTTTTCCTTCTGGGTGCATATGTCCTCCTCATTCCTTGGAGTGTTGTTCCTCTTGGGGCTTTTCAGTTCTGAGGTATGTACATCCACACCACCTTTATGCCCTACACCTTGAGCAAGGAACATATGTGTGACTTACAGTGTTTACAAAATCATAAGGCTTTGGAATACTGGCCAGACATTGGTCTACCCCTGGCAGGGAGTCCCTTTGATAAAGAAAATGTCAACACTGAAGAGAAGGGACATCTACTGTTATGATAAGATTTGACACAACAGGACTATCCAGGGGAAAGAAAACATCAGAAATCCTAGGATCACTAAATAAAACTATTGGATTCTAAAATACATGGGCAGATAGAACAATGACTACACTGAAAACATCCACCAGTGGTAAGAGTGTAATGCTTTAACCCCATACCAAAATACTGGTGTTTGCATAACAAATCGGAAAGGTCCTTACCCTGTCAGTAACTAAAATAATATCTAGATGTAACTATATTCTGAAAAAAAATATCCTGAGTTACTATTAACCAACTTATCAATTAATGATGTGGGTTTATGCTGATGTTTCCTGTGGCAAGGGTGCAGGGTTTGAAGCCTTTTTGTACAATAAATTGTCTCACAATTAGAACTCAGGAAATTAGGGTGTGTGGCTCTACCTCCTCCAAAAGAGCTGTAACTACCGGTGTAGCCAAAGGTTCAGTCTATGGGTTACTCCTGTTTAGCATTTACTTTTCAGATGTCAAAGCAACATTAAGGTTTTATGGCTGACCAAATTTTCAAACAACTGTAAACTTGGTACCATGATAAACCTCAAGTCTGTGGCAATTTTACATGATGCTCTGGAGGAAAATGTTTAATCATTCAGGATATAAGATCATTTGTTTATTTCTCATGCCTGTAAATACTATCTTAAGACATGCTTTGCAGTTTCACAAGTTCTTCAGATTTTAAAATTTGTTTGCCACTTCTAGTCACTTATTTCTAATTGCTTAATATTTTGGAAATGACTCTGGTTTAAAATGTTGTAATGAAGTTATGCAAAGAGGATGATTACAGTCACACTTGTGACTTTTGAATGATATGTCACCCTAGAAAACTGACATATTAGAATGTAACAAAATGCCTTCCTGTCTGCTAACAAGGAACGCATTAAAATCTGTATGGCTATGGAGGGGAATGATTGCACTGGCTATGAAAAACTTAAAAAAAGTTGACTAGGGTTGGGGTAACTTCTTATAAAATTTTACAATAGGGATTTTAATGCTACCAAACCAGTTAGAGCTTAGATCCTGAAGTTGTGTCTAGAACCTGATACTAACAGTAAAATGAAACTGTTAGAAATTCTAGCAGTTGACAGATTTAAAAGAGCATTACCTAGAAATATGAAAAAGTGGGTAATACAAATTGATTCCTAAGAACTCTGACAAGATAATAACTTTAGCAGAATGTGCATTAGTTAATGGCATATTGTTTAAAATTAAGTGTAAAGTTTCAACAAGAAATGTTCAATCTTTTTGAAGCCAAAAATTGCTCATAACAGATTAGCTTGTTCACTTGTTTCAAATGTGGAAGTGGTCACATAGGCAGATTATGTTCGACTAATACTGAAGAATATGCTGGTAGTAGAAATGTGATGACTAAATGAAACTGTTCCTATGGAAAGTAATAAGACTGACAATGGAATTATTGAGCCAGCATTATGTCATTTTGTTTCAACCAAGCTATTAAAGTGTGGTACACTTTTGAAATGGAGCAAAGTCCAAGCTCTGATAAACTCTGGAATCATGATTACCTTTATCAAAGGGCCTCTGACATGTTAGTATAGTGTTAGTAACAAACAAACAAAAGGTGGAGGTGGTCTGCATCCATGGCAGTATAAAGGAAAATCCCCTCATGCGCATAGAAATTCAAAACAATTCCAGGAAATGTTTGCATGCTGTAGTTGCAGCTCTTGCTTTAACAGCTCATGATGTATTACAAAACAATTTTCCCCATTTTAAGACACTATGGAAAGTGTAGGAGAAGGGAACATCCATAGACACTGTATGGTAGCTGCAGTGGCGGCTGGTGACTTCAGATTAAAGTAGGAGACAGCTGAATGGGTGGGGTCAATGGGAAGGGCTGTGTCCAACTAGAAAGGGGTGGAGCTATGCTCAAAACCACAACAACTGGAACTTTAATTAAATACGCTGCTCTGGGTGTCAAACCGTCATTACGAGAGTCCAGTCAAGACAAAATGAAGTGTAGGAGAAAAAAATATTTCAATGTATTGGCTACATGACAGCTTACTTAATATCTAGATGGAAACAAAAAGGTTGTGAGGCATGAAAAAATAAATTACTTTTTTAATACATTACTGGAATGCCAGTCAAAATCAAGTATAAAAAAACAAGCAGCACTCAACTCAAACCACTTCTCCTTGCACTACAGTTCTAATTGTAATTTATATTCCGCTTTATAAAAGTACCAAGTAACATGCTGAAAGTAGCTGATACCCCCACTTGTAAAAATGTTTTTTATCCAAAAAAGACCTGCTGCCTGACAACAACTATCTAATTGTTTCATGGGGAAGACATGATCAAAGTAAAAAATAAACAGCAAACAAGAAACAAGCTCAATTTCTTTCAACAATTGGCTAAGCTTCTGGTGTCATTCAAAGGGTATCCATTATTTGTCTGCCTGGGAAGACATGATCGACAAACCACAATGCTTTGCCAGAGATGGCCTGCACCTGTCACCCCTGGGATTCAGGTTACTGGCTAAAGCTCTTGCCACCCCTATAGTGCCTTTTTTAGGCAACTTTCAAAGGATAAAACCACCACTGTAACAGATACAAACATGCAAAATCTGAAGGTAATGCTACTCAGTGCTAGATGTCTAACCCTCAAAATGCACTCTCTCGAGGCACTCCTAAAAATGGAGAACATCGATATCTGTGCAGTAACTGAGACCTGGTTCAAGGCTCCAGAAAGCACCCCTGCAATACCAGGCTACAACTCTTACCACACTTTTTGGCCACAAAACCAAGACCGAAACACTAAAGGTGGAGGAGTGTCCATATTCACCAAGGATATTCACACCTCCAGGCTAGTTGCCCAACACAATGCATCTGAAATTCTCCAGGTGCAACTAACACTAGGTAAGACTGCAATCCAAATTGTAGCTTGCTACAGATCCCCCACCATGCCCCAAGATTCTCACTACACCTTTCTAAACATACTGGAAAATATTTAAGATACAACCAAACACCCTAATACTGGGTGATTTCAACTACCCTGCCATTAATTGGGAAAACTACTCGGGTACCAACTCCTTTTCCCAACGGTTCTTGGAATTCATAAATTCCAATGCCCTGGATCAACTAATCCATTGTCCCATCAATGGCTCCAATATCCTAGACCTGGTCATTATCAACATGGGAGATAGATGCTTCACACCAGTGGTCACCCCCTCATTGGTCAAGTCTGGCCATAAGCAAATCACCCTTGACATCCACATCCCACCCCCATGCCCCAGTAAGGAAACCTCCTTAAAAAACTTCTCCAAAGCCAACTTCATGCTACTGAAGTCAGAAGTGACAAACTTCATGACACCCATGCAGACGGGAACTGAAAGTTCGACTGCAGAATCCTACACTAAGGCACTGTACGAGCACATCCACTCGTGTATGAATTGTACCATCCCAAATAGAACCAAGATGCTTTTCTCCAAAAAAAGGAAGCCAATCTGGTGGTCCCCTGCTATAAACAAACTATACAACAGAAGGAAGAAACTGTTGCATAAAAGAGGAAAATCCCAGGATGCAAAAAACTCCCACACCAGCCTCAGTAAGAAGCTGAGATCCCTCATAAAATCCTCAAAAGTTAGTTACGAAAATAAAATTGCCAAAGATTCCAAGGACAACCACAAGGCATTCTACAGTTATGTCAAGAATCTAAATGGCAATGCTCAGATTTGATTTGAGCTACAACAGAATGGCATTAAATATACTGATCCCAAGGATATTGCCAATATCCTGGCAGATAGATTTAGTGCCAACTTCACCCCCCCTCTCATCCCCTAAAGGGCCCATCTCAATACCAAAAGATTCCCAAATTCCGGTAATCATGGCCACACAGGTAGAAACCGCACTCTCCAAAGCTAAGAATACAGCATCCATGAGACCAGATGACATCCCAGGCTGTGTACTACATGAACTAGAAAATGAACTGGCACCTCACCTAAGTGTCATGTTGAATCATAGCCTCACCTCAGGCTTCATGCCCACTGAGTGGTGCACAGCTACAGTTATCCCACTCCACAAGGGGGGTTCCACCTTGGATCCCAGGAGCTACCATCCCATCAGTCTGACAAGCCTGACCTGCAAGGGCATGGAACACATTATCATGGAACTTATAAACAAAGACATTGGCAACCTTCAAACACTGGACCCCACCCAGTTTGGATTTGTGAAAGGCCGATCTTGTCTCCTGAATCTGATTGACTTCTTCAAATCAGTCTCCAGAGCTGTGAATGAGGGTAAGGTGGTCCACACAGCCTATCTGGACCTCACCAATGCCTTCGACACCATCCCCCACTCTGGAATCATAGATGAACTTACTAAGCTGGGCATAAATCCCTATGTCACATGACGGGTTGCCAACTGGCTTACTGACAGAACACAGACTGTAAAAGTAGCCGACTCCAAATCCAGCTGCAGACAATGACAAGTGGAGTACTTCGGGGTTCAATCCTGGGACCACTCTTGTTTGGCATCTACTTCTCTGAAGTACAGGCCAACACTAAGGGACTCTGCCTAACAAAGTTTGCAGATGACTGCAAACTGGGAGCCATTATTGAATCCCCAAATAATGTGGATATTCTACAAAAGGGCCTTACAGAAACAGATGCCTGGTGCCAGAGCCATGGGCTCAAGCTTAATGCCAAGAAATGTATAGTTACCCCCTTTGGAAAAAAACATGTACCCATGAATTACCACATAGGCAGCAGGACACTAAACATCGAAAGTGTGATTAGAGACTTAGGGACACAGGCGGACAGTGGTCTCACTTTCGATAACCACATCGCCACAACAGTCAGAAAATCCTTCTATGTGGCACACCTCATCACTAAGGGCTTTTCATCCAGAAAAAAGGAGGTCATTGTCCCACTGTATTCATCCCTCATTAGACCCATTATAGAGTATAATGCCCCATTTGGTATGTACCTCACAAGACATCTGCAACAGCTGGAAAGGCCACAGAAATACCTCACTAAAAGAATCACAGGTCTAAAGCAGATGCCATATGCTGACCAGCTAAAAAAAAACTCCAGCTATACTCTGTGGCATATCGTCTACTCAGAGGCGATCTCTGCTTAACATACAAGGCCATGTCAAACCGTGAGCTGTTGGACATGCTCCACTTAAAGAAATCCCAATCCCTCAGAGGCACACGCTCCAGGGATCT
>NC_056740.1:340333447-340335269 GCF_019279795.1 Protopterus annectens | reverse complement strand
ATCTTAGGCCTTCCTCTTTTCCTGTTACCTGGCAGCTTCATCCTTAGCATCTTTTTCCCAATATTCTCTGCATCCCTCCTCAGCACATGTCCAAACCAACATAATCTTGCCTCTCTGGCTTTGTCTCCAGACCTTCCAACCTGGGCTGACCCTCTAATATACTTATTCCTAACCCTGTCCATCCTCATCACACCCAGTGCAAATCTTAACATCTTCAACTCTGCCATGTCAAGCTCTGACTCCTGCCTTTTTGTCAATGCC
Source organism: Protopterus annectens (assembly GCF_019279795.1). Lineage (NCBI taxonomy): Eukaryota > Metazoa > Chordata > Ceratodontiformes > Protopteridae > Protopterus > Protopterus annectens. Next base: position 340,335,008 of record NC_056740.1, on the reverse strand, counting down.
ACTGTCTCCAACCCGTATAACATAGCTGGTCTCACTACTCTCTTGTAGACCTTCCCTTTCACTCTTACTGGTACTCGTCTGTCACAAATCACTCCTGACACTCTTCTCCACCCACTCCATCCTGCCTGTACTCTCTTCTTCACCTCTCTTCCACACTCACCATTACTCTGAACTGTTGATCCCAAGTACTTAAACTCATTCACCTTTGCCACCTCTACTCCCTGCATCCTCACCATTCCCCTGTCCTCCCTCTCATTCGCACACATATATTCTGTCTTAGTCCTGCTTGCCTTCATTCCTCTTCTCTCTAGAGCATATCTCCACCTCTCCAGGGTCATCTCCACCTGTTCCCTACTCTCACTACAGATCACAATGTCATCTGCAAACATCATAGTCCACAGGAACTCCTGTTTGAGCTTATCTGTCAACCTGTCCATCACCATTTCAAAAGGGCTCAGAGCTGATCCTTGATGTAATCCCACCTCCACCTTAAACGCATCCGTCACTCCCACCGCAGACCTCACCGCTGTCACACTACCCTCTTACATATCCTGTACCATTCTTACATACTTCTCTGACACTCCCGACTTCCTCATACAGTACCACAACTCTTCTCTAGGCACACTGTCATATGCTTTCTCTAAATCCACAAAGACGCAATGCAACTCCTTCTGACCTTCTCTGTACTTCTCCATCAGCAAACATCGTATCTGTAGTGCTCTTTCCTGGCATGAAACCATACTACTGATCACTAATCATCACCTCCCTTCTTAACCTAGCTTCCACTACTCTTTCCCATAACTTCATGCTGTGACTGATCAGTTTAATCCCTCTGTAGTTACTACAGCTCTGCACATCACCCTTATTCTTAAAAATCGGTACCAAAACACTTTCTCTATTCCTCAGGCATCCTCTCACTCTCCAAGATTTCATTAAACATTCTAGTTAAATACTCCACTGCCATTTCACCTAAACACCTCCATGTGTCCACAGGTATGTCATCTGGACCAACAGCCTTTCCGTTTTTCATCCTCTTCATAGCTATCCTTACTTCCTCCTTGCTAATCCACTGCACTTCATGATTCACTATCTGCACATCATCCAACCTTCTCTCCCTCTCATTCTCTTCATTCATCAACCCCTCAAAGTACTCTTTCCATCTGCTTAACACACTCTCCTTGCTTGTGAGTACGTTTCCCTCATTATCCTTTATCACCCTTACCTGCTGCACATCTTTACTAGCTTGGTCCCTCTGTCTAGCCAATCAGGACAATAATAATAATAATAATAATAATAATAATAATAATAATAAGAGACTCTACATGCACTTCTGAAATAAAAGTAATCTATAACTCTGATCATTACAGTTATTTATAATTGTAAATCCTCCATGTTTTCTTCCAAAATTGCCATTTTGCGGAGGGATTATTAGGGGGAGAGCAACATTTTGAGCCAAAATTGGGGACAGTTGAAAGGTTTGGATATTCCTAATTCTATAAAGCAATTTATTTGCACGTACCTCTCAACCTGTTAATGCAGGAAATCTGGACAAGTCCAAATA